>NW_011889299.1:536206-553621 GCF_000151845.1 Pteropus vampyrus | reverse complement strand
GGCTGGGGGGCCCGTCATCACTGACGAAGCAGGTTTCCTCACTGTTGGATGGTGAGCTGATGCTGTCGATGCCGCTGTCCCGGTTGGGCACCTTCTCACCGTCCCGAGGCCCAGGAGCCAGCAGGAACAGGCAGCGGGAGGCCTCACCCTCAGGGAGCTGGGGCACTGGTGGCTGCACGGGTGGTTGTGGCAACATGGCTGGCTCTGTGGGACCTGGGCTGGGGCCAGGGACTGGCCTATCCAAGGCGACAATCACAGGCTCTCTGAGGTGGGTGGTGGACACATATGGAGGAAGGGTGTGAGTTTGACTGAGAAGCCTGTCTTATAATTGTCTTTCCTGTCCTGAGCCCACCCTCACCCCGACAGGGTCCCCCCAGGGATCAGACTCACCTTTCAAATTTCTCAATCAGTGAGGATACTGCTGCCGAACTGGGGCTGGCCTCTGCCCTGGGGGCCAGGCCCTTGGCCACTCGGGGGTCTGCAGGCAGCGGTCGTGATGGCGGAGGGGGGATGGGCTCAGGTGGAGGGGGCATCCGGGGCATCTGCAGGTAACTGGGCTTTGGGGGGACTGGAGAGATGGACAGGGAAGAGAGAGGGGAGATCCTAATGAGCTGGGTTTGGATGTGGCTATCATGGCCTGGCCACAAGCCCCTCCACAAACCCTCAGTCTGCACCTCTGCAGGAGGTAGGCAGAGAGCAGGCCTGAGGCAAGACAGTAGTATGCACACATTAGCCCTAGGCCATAGTCCTCTGCCCCTAGACCATGGTGCTTTCTGTTCTTCTAGCATGTCCTCTCCTCTGCCATTGGCCACCTTTCCTTTCCTCTGTCCCATCTCCTGGGCCATTTCTCTGCCCCTCTTTGGAACCACTTACCCTGGGGCTTTGGGCCCGGTGCCCGCTTCAGTGGTGAAGGACGCTGGCTAGGGTTTTCAGTAGGGGGACCGGGGTCTGAGCGAAGCCTCTGCGGACCTTCTGGATGGGGCTCAAGGCTCTGGCCAGGGTCAAGAGATAAACTTTTAACCAGGATCCGATTTCCCTGGTGTAGCCCTGCAGAAAGAGAAAAACTGGGTGTGAAGTGACTATTGTTACTGCGAAGGGGACTGGAGAGTAGCAAGACTTATCTGGGGTGTTGGGTTACCCTGAGCCCCTTTCCTGGCCACACTGCTTTTCTGGGAAGCCCCTATCCCAGCCCTCAAATGAAGAGCCAGGCCGGCACTGTGGCCGGCTGGTTTTTTTTTTATCAATAGACAAGAGTTCTTTGTGATCAATACATCAATCCCTTGTATGTCAAGCAGGCACTATTTACTTCGGAGTTTAACCAGGCAGAGGTGGGTGTGAGCACCCTATAGTTTGTGTTTGCAGCCCTTGTTTATATATCCAAAGTGGGTATGCTGAGCCTAAACCATTCTCCACCCTTTTTCTTAAGGTCCTGAGGATATGCAAACTTCCTTGTCTACAATTTTATATAGCTGAGTGTGCTGACAAATGATAAAATTATATTTCATGAGCAAAAAAGTTTTGCTTCTTAAAATCCCGGCTTCTCACTAATCTGTATTCTCCCCTCCCCTCCCCTCCCCCCGCCCTCTCTCTCACACACACACACACAGCATTCAGTGTTCAGGTCATAGATAACAGCTTTAAGACGGCAAGCAACAAATTCAGAAAAAGTGAGGCCTTTTTGCACTGCCCCTCTTGCCTTGCTATGGGCTCCCTAAACCACCTCTGTCTTTAGCCCTGGGGGAGATGATGGTCACACTTGGGAGAGAAGATTTGGTCTGGCTGACAGTGATGGAATCCTCCCAGGGATGACATGTCCTGAGAAAAGAAGTGTGGGGCTCAGGTGGGCATGGCTGGGCAGGGAGCTATGGTGGTGGTGGTAGGGGGTCTCAGATGTAGAGAAGTCAGTGGGGCCAGAGCAGAGAGGGAGAGGCCTGGATGGCAGGCTGAGGAGCTGGGAGACCATCTTGTGAGTAGAAGGGATCCATGAAAGGCCATTGTGTAGGGAAGGATGCAGGCAAAAAGGTATAAAGACAAGAGAACGAGTGGCAGTCAAGAGCTCCCATTCACATGTGGTGTCAGTTTTGCTGTGCCACAGCTACATGGCCTCTCACAGCCACAGAGAGTCTGTTACCCTGTGTTACATAGTCTTACACATGACCAGTTACAAATGGGCCCACTCAGAGACCTATAGTGTCATTTATACTATTTCACAAAATTGCAGAACCACACAAATTCAAATGTACAATCACAAGCCATTGTGCTCCTGAAAGCCTGGTCATAAGTAGTCACAAAGTCTCACAGTCACAACCTCACATATTATTACGCAGCCTTCCAGTATCATACACACTAGCAAACATAGTCATGTAAAGTCAAAGGCACAGTCAGACAATGGCAAGCCTACCATTCCTCAAAAGCCTCTCATACAACAATCACCCAGCCACTTATCATCATATACCCGCTTATATACTCCTCAAACGTGGTTCTACTGAGTCACAAAGATGTAGTGCCATTTATACTGTGTCTCATGATTGCAGGGCCACAGATTATTATACACACCATAATATGATATTGCAGGTTCACATACCTGTGAACAGTTTACACAGTCACAAAGACTATAGCCATACACAGTCATTATCCCATGTCAGACACAACGTCATACAATGGCAAAACAGCACAAAGTCACACACTACCATGTACCCAGGAACAAAGAGACACAATCACAGGCACATGGCATAATTTATTAGGTCACACACATGAAATAAGCATGTCCATGGTGTCTCTTGGTCTTAGGGGCTCAGACACACACACACACACACACACACACACACACACACACTCTCTCTCTCTCTCTCTCTCTCTCTCTCTCTCTCTCTCTCTCTCTCTCTCTCGCCTCCTGTTCTAATCGGTCATATGGCCTGTTACAGAAACACACAGCTAAACACACACAGAGATACCATACAGGATCATCACAGGAAATTTTAGGTCTCCCAGTCCTGGAAGGAAGGAGTATAGCTCAACCTCCAGAGTTTCAGCAGCTTCCCTGGGTCCCTGACCCCACCCTGGCCACAGTCCAGTCAGGTAGGCCCCAGGGACTCAGGCCAAGATTCCCTCCCAGCCCTGAGGAAACATGGTGCCCCAGGCCCCAGATGAAGCCCCTCTCCCTGACCCCTGTACCTTGCTTTGGGTGCAGTTTCCTCACTTCCTTTCCCACCTGAGCAGGCAGGGCCCTGGCTAGGAGGGAGAAAGTGCTCCTCTCAGCTCAGCTGGGCTGTTCACCCTGCCCTGCTCAGCACATCCTGGCCTGGTCCTGCCCTGCCCTCCCCCTGGGTGTGGGGTTGAAGAGGATGAATCACCTGGAGGGTGGCATAGGCAGAGACATAGTTTGAGAGACACATGGCCAGACAAAGTGAGACACAGAGAGTAGCTGACAGGGCCAGAGATCCAAAGAGTAAAGCCAGGCACATAGATACATACATAGATGCTGGGGTCCTAGGTGTCCCTTGTCTGCCTCCTAGGGCTGGAGGAGCCCATTTGACCCTGTCTCCACACTTCAAAGCAGTCAGGCTTCCCTGGGCAAGCCGTCCCCACCCAGTCCGGGGCGCCTGGCCAGGGCTTCTCTCCTTCTGCCTCACTCGTTGTCCTGGGGATAGGGTGACCATACCGCCCTTCATGGCCCTGCTCTGGCCCACCTTCTTCTCCCTCCTCACCCACCTCACCTGGGAGCCCACGGATGGGCCTGCCTTTCCTTTCTCTCTGCCTCTGTGCAGGCAGCCCTGCAGAATGGGAGGCTGAATGAAATTCAGATATTCTGGGGCACTCTGGATTCCCAGGTGAGAGGGGCATGGATTGTCAGCCCAGTTTTTAATGAGGAGATGAAGGCAAAGAGAGGGGCAGTGACTTGCCCGAGATCACACAGCAAGTCAATGGCAGACTTTCAGCAGACTGGTTCTGGTCTGGACTCGTTTCTTAACCATGCTCTCTAAGGGGAAGCTGGGAAAGAAGGAAACCAGGAGGAGTGGAGGTGTACCTCAATGCTTCAGAAAGTTGTGAGCTGCAGTGTGGCTAGGGAGAGCAACTCCCCTAGGCCTGCCCACAGGAAGATGAACAACAGGGATCCAGTTCAGGAACCTAGGCCTTGGCAAGAACCAGGTGAGACTTCATTGAAGGAAAGAAGGTTCAAGATCCCTCCCTCTCCTATTTTAGTGCTCCCCTTCCCTGTACCTCTGCCTACATTTACCTGTCTCTTCCTATGTTTTCTTTTAGTGGTCTCCTTGGCCCCAGGTCTTGCTCCCTCCAGGTGGCTGCATGAAACTTCAGCTCAGGCCATGCCACTTACCTGCACAAGAACCTTCTGTGACTCCCATGGGGTAAATAGAAACTTCTCAGCTAGGCCTCCGTGGTCCCTCATGATCTGCTGGACTTTCTGCATCCCTCGGCTTCATTTAATCCCTCAAATATTTTTAACCCTGCTCTAAGCCCAGTTGATTCTGTGCTGGGGGATGTGAAAATCCTATCCCTGCTCTAGGAGTGCTCTAGGGGAGGCCCTCCCATTCCTAGATACCACTGCCTTTCCTACCGCCCCATCCCTTCCCCACTCAGCTGGGTCCTACATTGGTTTTCTCCAGCCCATTTTTTTATGGTAGACAATCCATCAAGCTCTCTCTCTCGTGTGCGCGCGCACCCACTTCTACACATCTCGACAAAGCCTCCACCAGCAAGCACTGCCTCTTCTACCACTGGGTTTACTAGAGTCCCCAGTGCCCACTGGAGTAGGAGGCCACAAAGCCCCCACCTCCACAGAAAGTCACACCAAACCTCATAACTTTGTGAAACTGTACCCAGACACACACTGACTATGAACAGCCCTCAAAGACCTAGTGAGAACCAGAGCTGTTCACGGGTCTGTGTGCAACGTGCTTGACACAGTATGCACACACACAGCCACTATTGCCACTAGAGTGTCTCTTGTCATCCACAGGAAGCATATCCAGGGCACCTCAGGAGTGCCTGGGCACTGCCCCAGCTCTGCTGTGGGGTGGAGGAATGGGCATGTGCCCTTGGCAGGCCGGAGGGCAATCTTGATCTTGACCCTCAGGGAGCTCTCAATCACAAAGAGAAAAGAATCTCATTCAGGAAGAAGCTAAGTGTGGCCTCAGGAGGTGCAAGGGGGTCAGCCTATCGGGACTGGGGAAGCTCAGAGGAGAGAAAGGCCAGCCACGGTGTGGCAAGATAAAATATAGGCTGCCCAGTTAAATTTGTATTTCAGATAAACAGTGAATAATTTCTTAGCATGTCTCATACATACATACTTATACTAAAAACTTACTATGCTATACCAAAAATTACTTGTTGTATATCTGAAATTCAAATCTAACTACTTTTTTGGGTGAATTCCAGCAACCCTTGTCAAGGAGGGCTTCGCGTGAATGAGGCAGAGCCAGGCCTCCGAGGTGGCACCTGGAGGCCAGGGACTCCCGGACTCTTATCCATCAGGTCTCAGGCAAGCTGTGGAGTCTACCCAGTTTCCCCGTAGTGGTCTCCTGAATGCTCATGACAGTGACATTTCAGGGATAAACCTGAATCTGGTCTCATTTATTAAAAAACAAAATCAATAATTGAAAACCTGTGGTACTTGGCTATTCCAAAGAAGGGTGGCATGATCACATTTGCTGATTGGACTTCATGGGTTAAGGTGTCGTGGAACCTTCATTAGGAACAGCTGGTTCGGAAGTCACACAGTCTGCAGTTAAATCCCAGCACCTCCATTTACTAGCTGTGTGACAGTGGGCAAGCCTCTCCAGCTATCTGAGCCTCAGTTTCCTTGTCTGGTAAATCGGATAATAATCACAGCTCCCTGTTTTTGGGAATCCATGAGACCACGAAAGGAAAGGACGTAGTGCCTCCCAACCATAGAGCAATTTGGGTATAACTTGAGAGCTAATAGAACCACACCTGCACAAAGACACGACACTATGCACATAGACACACTCACACAGATACATAAGCCCACAGGCTGCAAGCTGCAACCCAACACAAAGCTATCGACACATTGAGAAGCAGGACCAAACCAGCCAGAGACAGACACAGAATCCAGCCCCTCTCCACAACAGCTCCTCAGATCAGGGTAGAATTCTTACTAGAGGCAGGTGGCAGTGAAAAGACAATGGTGCACACTCCCACATTCAAATTTAATTCAAGCTATAAACCATAAAAAATTGTAAAGTAAATGTTACAAATATAACAGTTTTGAAATTTCCCATGATACCTCATTGTTACTGAAATAGTAAAATCATTCCAAAAATTGTTTCTGGTTGCTGCATGACCCTGTTTAGTAGGCACCTCGAGCACATGCTTCTGGGCTTACTGGCAGAGCAAGTCTATCCTCTCACTGAGTTTGAGACAAGTACTCCTCTGGTTGCCCCTTCCCATGGCAACCAGCCACTGCTTCTCCCTCAACTCTTTCTGGGAATTTCGGCTCCCAGCTTTCCCTCTCCCTGGTCAGCAGCACCCCCTCTCCCTTCTCCCAGCTGTAGACCCGGCTTAATTTCAAGACAGCTAGCTAATAGGGCCACAGACTGAACCTTGTCCAGGCCATTAACTCCCTGGTGACCTGGGAATTCACTTCACAGATCTGGACCCCAATTTCCCCATCTGTAAAATGGGGAGAATATGTATTTGCTCCTCACTGTGAAAAAATGGTGAGATGCTAGAGTGGGCCAAAGCTGGCCCCAGCACTCAGGCCTCCTGATCTCCAGTGCACACCCAGATTTCTGTCTCTTCAAGCTAAGAGGTAGGCCCCAGGGACTGCTGGAATTCCTGGGGGTGGGGTAGGATGGGGGAAAGTGAACAGAGGGAGTGGAGAAGAAAGAACAACAAATAAGAAAGTGCTTTTTGGGAAGCCACATCCATGGGGGGAAGGGGAGTCCCTTAGCTTGAGAAAAAAGCTGGGGAAAAGGCATAGCTCCCCCACCTCTTTCCTTTGAACATGGGGTCCAGCCCAGCTTCCTCACTTCACCTTTGTGGCCAGACTGCACCCAGGCCTTGCTTGACCTGGCAGATGTTCTCTCTGAAAGTTCAAACACAAAGCTCTGTCAAGTGTGAGAAGTGCAGGGGGAACCCTGTGGGTAGCTATAAGGTTCCTTCCCTGAAACAAACTGGTCTTCTGAACAGAAGGACTCTAAAGAACAATGGAGGCACCTTCTACAGAGTGAAGGCACTTTTGGAAAGTGGGAGTAATTTTGGCAAGTAGGGAGCTTCCCAGAGTGTTCCCTCTGGCAAAATGGAAAAAATTTCTTTAAAATGGAGGTCTCTTTGATAAAGAGAAGGTCTGTTCTGTAAAGGGAAGAAGTTTCTACAAAATGGAGGAGCCTTCTTCAAAGTGCAGAGACATTCTGTAAAATGAGAAAGTATTCTAGAAAGTAAAGACTCTTTTGTAAAATGGATGACTTTTCTGTAAATAAAAGACTCTTTGACAAAATAGAAGACTCTGGTAAAATAGAGGAACTCTTTTTTGTAAAGTGAAGCCCCTTCTGTAAAGTGAGGCCCCTTGTGTAAAGTGAGGAACTTTCTGTCAAATGGGACAGTCTAAGTCAATAGGAAATAGTTAGGACTGGGGTAAACAGGAGAGCATAAGCCTCACCCAAAATAGGGACAGCAGCTCCTCCCCTCTAGCTAATTGTCACCTTGCTGTAACAGGGTTCTGTATTTTTCAGATCTTCCAATATTTCAAGAAAACCAGAAATCCAGACTTTTATGTGAAATCCCCTAATTTTAAAAACAGTGAGTAGGTCAAATGAAACTTGTGAGTCAAATTCTACTTGTGGCCACCACTTTGCAGTATCTCAGTTAGATGGTCCTTAAAGCCCCTCCCACCTCTGCTATTTACCTCCTGTCCTATCTTATGTGCTCTGGCTCTTGGGTGGCAGCCATGAAGGTCCCCTTATCCACCACCCCCTTGGAAGAGCCCAGTCTCCCTTGGACCTGAGCAGGCTCAGGGGACTGACTTAGGTAATACTTGTTGGCAGTTCCCTGAAGTGGAATCTGCTTTTTGTTCTGTCTGGTCCAGTTCACATTCTGACCTAGGCAGGATGCCTGGAGAAGAGAACAGGGGATTACAAGAACTATCTGAACTCTCTGGAACTCAAGGTATTCACTTTTTAGTGAAGGATATAAGGTATGGGGATTCAACTGTTTGTTGAGTACCTACTCCGAACCAGGCATTATGTTGATGCTTCCTTGTATAGCACCCTCCTAACAACCCTGTGTGCTATTTATTAGCTCAGTTTTATAGATGAGGAAACTAAGGCACAATGAAGTAAAATAACTTGCCTGAGGATACACAGCTAGAAGTGGTTGAGTCGAGACTGTATCCCAAGTGTGTCTGTGTCTAGAGTCACAGAGAACATCCTCAGTCAATGTTTGCTGAGTTGGGAAATCACATTTGGAAAGGAAGCGGGGAGAGAGCTTTCTAAAGGAGGTAGTTTTTGAGTTCAGCAGTCCAGGATGGGGTATGCTTTTATAGGTATGGACTGACTGGGCATGGTCCTGCAGGCAAGGGAAGAAAAGTGAGCAAAGGTGTGAATAGTAGGGGTGGAGAAGTGAAGAGTGTGTTTGAGGGCACAGTGAACAGAGAGCTCGGGTTTGCAAGAAGGTTCCAGAGCAGGAGGAAGGGGCAGGAAAGAGAAAAAGACAGGCAGGCACCCCCTCCCACATTAACCACCAGCACCAAGGTACTAGGGGACATACAGAGACGGACACTAGCACAAACGGTCACAGACAGATAGAAACACACATACACAAGATCTACATACAAAGATCCACATGCAGAAACATCTAGAAACCTCGAGGGGCTTAGACAGAGCCAAGACCTACACATACCTGGGCATACAGGAACATACAACAACATATACAGGCCCCATGACACGCATAGACATACACAAATATACAGACACACAGTCAAACATACACACGGACAAACAGAAAGAAGAACATTAAGATATACACAAAACAGACCCATGGGGACAAAGACAGCCAGGCAGCCAGGCACAGGCATGCGTACATGCACGCACACACGCACACATGCACACACACACACACACACACACACACACATACACGCACGCACACAAACCACACAGCCACATGGGAGTACAGGCAGCCTTTCCCTCTTTTAGTTGCTAAATTGCAGTGAGGGCCTGGCTACCTCCTCCCAGTGTCTCTAGACCTAAGGCCAGAGAAGGATGGGGGTGGTAGCTCCACCCCCGGGAGGGGATGGGGACTTCAGAGGACAGGAAGGGAAGGGAGAGGAGTGGAGCTGCAGCTGGGAGCACTAGGGGCAGTAATTACCAGGTCCCAGGGCTGCCACGCTGGCTGGGATTTCCCTCCTAGTGAGGACAAAGCCACTAGGGGATGGCCTCTCTGACCTCTGCTGTGTATGACCCCAGGGACCCAAACACCCACCCATCTCCCCTTCCTCCTCATCAAAGTCCTGGTCAAAATTGAGAGAGATTATGAAGGAAAAAGACAGAGAGACTGAGACAAAGACAAGGAGGGAGAAGACAGGAAAACTACAGAGACCCAGAGAACTGGACAACTAGAGAGGAAGCCAGAAAATTCCGGGGCAAGTCAGAAGGGAGACAGAGACAGAGGAATGCAGGCCAGAGAGGCAAAGGGGCAGGGACAAAAAGGGCAGTCCAGGGCCATTTGTTGATGGCTACAGTGTGCCATGATGAGAGCTGCGGGCTTTACCTGTAGAATTTAATTCTTACGACAACCCTAGATGGTGGAGAATGATAACCCTATTTTCTAGATGAGAAAACCGAGGCTCAGAGAAGTGAAGTGACTGGCCCAAGGTCACATGAAGCTAGAAAATAGAAGGGCTGGACCTGGGGGACTCTCACCCTGCCAAAGCCACAGGGAGTAGACAGAAATCCCTGAAGGAATTCTCCGGAGACACAGCAGGCAGGGAGGCCTAGAGGCTGGAGCCCTTAAGAGATGCAAAGTGAAAGACCCACACCTTCCCTGCCCCCTTTCAGCAGCCCCGGGGTGGGGGAGGGGCCGTGTCCACACCTGGAATGCATTAGGCGGGAGGCCCGGCCTAGGGTAGCCTGGCAGAAGCTGGAGGGGGAGCAGGGAAGGTGAAGGTAAAGGCGAAGGCAGCAGCGCCGGCCTAGGAGGCCCAGGCGGAAGAGCTTCTTTGCCAGCTGCAGCTCCTTGGGGCCAGCCCTGCCAGTCCCGCCTTTCCCCGCTTTCTCCAGGAGCCATCCCTCCATGACTTAACCCCTTCCCTGCACGGGGAAGTGCCCTGGAGGGCTGGAAGCTGCCAGCACCAGGCAGAACCTGCCACTCCCCCTCTGGGCCTCACCCACACACCTGTGCCCCTCAACCTTATGCCTAACTCTGGGGTCAGGATGGGCACAGCTGATGCCTACTGGGCACCACCACCTAGGTGCCCTGTCTTCAGGCTCCTCAGACTCAGTGCGCTCTAAACCACACCCCTACCCCAGCCCCTCACTGGTTCCTCCTCCTTCCTTCCCCATCCCAGGAATGGCACCTCCATTCACTCAGCTCCTCAAGCCAGGGGCTGGGCTTTCTCCATGACTCCTCTCTTTCTCTTTCTCTCCCTCTCAAATCACACATCCAGCCAGACTCCAATCCTGCAGATTCAACTTCTTAGTAGCTCTAGAATCCATATATTTTTTACCACTCCAGCCTAACTGGTTTCCGTCTCATCTTCAGGGCCCTCTACAAGGCACTCAACACACTACAAACAGCTCGTGAAAACATAGTCCCTTCCAATTTCTGCAGCCCTGCGAAGGGCTCCCTTTGCTTTGCCTCTGGGGTGAACTCCGAACTCCTGAGCATGGGGACAAGTAAGGCCCAGCTCAGGAACACTTCCCTGCCCCCTCTGTCCAGCCACAATGGCCTCTTGTCAGTTCCTCGAAAGTGCTCCCTTCTGCCTGGGGCTTTGGCACATGTCATTCCCTTGGTCTGAATGGCTTTTCCACTTCTCCTCTTTTCCTTGCCCGCCCCCTCCTCATATGTTCGTGCAGTATCTGCACTTAGAATTAGTTGTCATGTATGTCTCCCTGTTAGAAAGGAGCTCCATGAGGACAGGGATTGTGCCTGCCTTGTTGCCCACCCAGCACCTCGCACAGGGCCAGCACAAAGGAGGTACTCCATAAACGTTTGTAAAATGAATAAATGCCCTCTTTTCTCCCCTCTGTCACTTTCCCTTAACTGCTCACCAAATATTTATTGACACCCTATTATATGTCAGACAAATGCAATGACCAAGTCCAAGACTTACAAATGGGGAAAAGGGAAGCCTGGGGGTGCAATAAACCAATGGCAGACCTAGGAGTGCTGAAGCTCCTTCACAGCTGCCCTGCAGCCTTGACTCCAGCCCTGTGTGTGTTTTGAGGCACCTTTTGGAGGTGTGATACCTTCTAGGTCCAAGGAACTAGAGGGGCCGGACTTAGTGCTCCAAGGATATCTGCTCTCTTCAGATAAGGGAACTTAACTCCCGGACTGGCCAGTGGCAGACTGTGCTTCCAGCCCTCATTCCAGACAGGTCTTAGCCCCACCCAGACAGTGTCTGGCCAGCTCCACATCTGCCTAAGGCATTTAGCTAACTGGCCCCCCAAAAGCCATGGCTTGAGTCTGTTTGAGGTACTGTTAGCTGTCACTCCCCCTTGAGGGGGCAGGAAGCCTCAGCTGGGCCCTGCCCCAGGGACAGAGGCACCTGAAAGGGCCAAGGAATGGTGGTGCCAATCATTTGCAATATAGAAACTTCAATTCTTTTACTACTGTTTGGGGAAGTCATTTTCCCAGCTACCCAAGTCTTTACATTTTGTTGTTTGTTTGGAAGGCCTCAGCTGACTAGGAACCAAATCTAGGCCTTTTCTCAGACACATCCCTGGAATCTCAAACTGCTGCTCTCCAAAAATCCCTAGCACTACCCACCAACCCCTCCTGTCATGAGCCCCCTCTTCTTACCGTAAGCCTCCCTCTATGGCCTCTCAGGATGCCCTCAACAGGGAGAACATCGAGGGAACTACAGGAATTACTGATGTGTGACTTGGTTTTCAGGTGTATTCTCTCAGTTCTTTGCAACAGCCACTACTCTAGGTGTATGTGAAATGGTCTCCACTTTATGCAACTACGCTTTAATATGCCCCAAAGGCATTTCTGAGACAAAGTTTGTGCAGGTAATGAGTGATCCACCCCAGCATGACTGCTGACCTTTCTATCTGTCTTCAAGGATGGGACTGGCCCCAAGAACCACGCATGCTCTCCCCATGAGCCGCCGTGTGGTCCATGGTATGCACTGGTAGTGAAAACTAGCAAACATCTCTGGCTAAAACCTCTCTTCTGAGCTTTCCAACCCTACATCCAAATGTCTGCTGGCCACCTCCATCTGGAGGTCCCCCCAGGTCTCTCCAACTCAACAAGTCTCAAATACAACTCAGTATCTTCCCCTAAACCTGCTCCTTCTCTTACATGTAAATGGCCCTACCATCACCACCCACTGGGTCATTGTAATTGGTTTTAGAAAACAAGCCAGACTCATCCCGGACTTCCCCCCTTTCCTCAGCTTCTATACCTAAGCCACCAGCAAGGTCTGCCCATGTTAGCACCCAAATGTCTATCTCTCGGGTCTTACCCTCTTTATCTACCATGGCTCAAACTGAAGCTACCATCACCCATCGCTGGGGTAACTGCAAACTCTGCCTGACTGTCTCCCTGCTCCTACTCTTAAACCCTTACCGTCTACTCTCCACATGCAGCTCTGGGGATCTCTCAAACACATCTGAGCACGTCATTCCCTTGCTTAATAAACTCTTCAGTGGTTCCCCTTTATAAGGTCCCTTTGTCAGCCTTATCTGTTCACTTTTCCCAATACCAGCCCCAGTCCCCAGGATGTCCCATGTCTCAGTGCCTTTGCTCCCATCGAACTTCCTACCTGAACTGTACCTCATGTCCCTCCTCGCTCTACAAACCTCGCTGACACCCCTCTACAGCTCTTCCTTAGGGTTAGGCCCTGTGCTGGGTGCTGCTGATGCCAGGACTTCCTCTGCCTAGGGTCCCAGAATTGTAGCTGCCTTCCAGCTTGAACTTCCAAATGGCAGCTATTCGAGAGAGCTGAACATAGAGGGCAAACTGAGGCAGCCAGTGTTTGTATGTGGATGAGGAGTTGACTCACTTTCTGTAGCTTAGATCACATGCCTCCCTTTGGGATTGGAAGTGAGCGAAGCCCACAGATGGCCTTGGGGAGAAGGCCTCAGAGGGGAGGCAGATGCATTCTCCTGGCCCTAATGATACTGACTCACTGTAGGACCATGGCTAACTGACTCTCTGAGTCTCCACTGCTCCAACTGGGAAATGGGCTTGACCAATCCAGGCTGTGCATCGGAATTACTTGGGGAGCTCTGAAAATAGATTCCTGGGTTGTAACTCCAAGATTCTGGAGCTCCAGAGTGGAGTCTAGGAATTACGTTTATTTTTTCAAAGTGAACAAGGGTTTCTGATGCTTACCCAGTTTGGGAAACCCAGAACAAGATGGTGTCTAGGGGCCCTTCCATCTCCAATTCTAACTCCTTGGGTCTCTGAGCAGGCCCTCTTGCTGGCCTCAATTGGTTCAGCCCTTTTGCTACCCATGAAAAAGCAACAGGTAACAACTCTTTCGACTGAGCTATGGTCAGGTGCCAAACTACCCTTTACTGAGCAAAGGAAGGATATTCTAGGCCTCGACCCTGAGGAATAGGGAAGGGTTCCCCACAAATCTCTGTGAGCTAACCTATACCTGCGAAGTCCTTTCCGACTCTCTCAAAGCCCCCTCTGTCATTTCACTGGGTTATCTCAGTAACCCAAAGAAGCCATAGGTTTTATCAGTCTGAGAAATGGACATAAAAATAATCCCCTCCCCCACCAGGAATCGAGGAGCACTCTGAAGCAATTAAAGGATCTTCACATGGATAAGATATAAACATTATTTTAAAAAGTTTCCCACAGGATGGGCCACTGGGCCCTAAGGATGGTGATTCCATAATGGCCTCAGCAGTCTGAGGAAGTTGGTAAGCACACAGAAATCTTAATATGTGGAATAAAATGTTTCAACCCTTTAATTGAAGCTCAAGACATAAACTCTCTCTGTCTCTGTCTTTCTGTCTCTCTCTCACACACAGACATATGCACACACACATACACACACCCTACAACCACCAACCCTGCCCTATTTGGACCAATTATAGACAAGTACTATAGAGAAACAAGTCACTTGTGCCTACCCCTGGGCCGACTGGGCAGTGGGGGAGGTAGCCCTCTCACGCCCCATGAGGCTGTGAATCACATGGCCCAGTGCCTGCCTTACCAGGGCCTGAGTAATTCCTCCGCCTCCTCTTCAGAAGGTTTTTCTCTTATTTTTTAAAAAAATTTATTTCATTCTGCAGGCTTTGCAACCAGTATCTCATAGATTCCTCATGGCATGCTCTAGATAAGGAAATTGAGGCTCAGACAAGGGAAGTCACTCAGCCAGTGTCACACAGTGAGTCAGAGTAAGGAATGGCTGGATGGGAGGCCAGGTCCTTCCCTAACACCCGTCTTAGTACCTACCAATCCTCATCTTAGAGATTAAAAAAAAAAAAAAAAGACACACACCAAGTACAGAGGCAGGGACTTCATTGGGAAAATGACCCTGGGAACTTTTATGAGGAAGGAAATGGTTCAGGATGGGTATTACGATTGGTAATTTGGAAGGATTGGTGAAGTGAGAAGGCAACTCAGAATCACTACCATGTATTGATCAGAGGCCGGGTACCAACAACATTCTAGATGCTACCCATCTACTAACTTTCAGTTCTAGAGTATCCGGAGGGAAGTTCAGTTGTGCTTCTCTTAGACAGCAGTTACTGGGGCCTACCTACTAGGTGCTCCCCTATAATCTGTTCAGGCATTTGTTCGACAATGATTTATTGAGTACCCACTGTGTGCCAGGCACTGCGCTAGTCGTTGGGGATACAAGAATGAACAAAACAGATCCAATCCTCTTGCCCTCACAGAGCTCACATTCTAGTGGAAGGAGGTGAGCAATAAACAAATAGACACATATTATGAGATCACTGCAGACTGTACTAAGTACAAGGATGAAAGCGCACAAGGATGAAACTGCAATGGAGACTCACAAGTGGCCCTAACTAAAGTGGTCAAGGAAGGTCTCTTGGAAGTGACTTCTGAGCTGAGTCCTGAAAGATGAGGAACAAGCGAAGTGGAGAGCAGGGGAATGAGCTGCAGGGCAGAGGGAAAAACAGATGCAAAGGCCCTGAGGTGGGAGTGCTTGTGGCATGTTTTGAGATCCGAAAAGAAGATGCCGTAATAAAGTGGGTGAGTAGCCTGCTCCACACAGTGTCTGTCAGGGGATGTATGGAAAGCTAGCAGGACAACATTTAGGGCAGGGGGTTAAAGGCCTGTTGTCAGCTGGATATCTCCAGCCCACAGAGAGGGAGGCCCTGAAAACTCCCAGAGGTTTGATGACTAGCCCTTGGTCATAAGAGCAGCAAGGGGTCCATCCTGCTTCACCATTGCTACCTGGTGCTGGGCCACAGTCCCAAAGATTTGTGGAGCCTGGGAGGTGGGCCCTGGGGGCCCTCCAGAGGCTCAACATCTCTATCGGTGTTGCCCAGTGGAAGGCACAGCAGATATGCACTGCCTTTCTTCTATGGCTCCTAACCTCAGGTCCACATGGGGATGTCCTCAGATGGAGGGGAGGGGCTGCTGGACTCCTCAGACACTCAGGTCTGTGCAGTGCAAAGGCCTCTACTGTTAGTGGTCTGTGGCCTAACCTAGACTTGTTCCACCTTTGTAAATCCAAGTTCAAGCATCCTGATTTCCCCTCACAAACAACCCTGTAGCCTTGCAGCTCTCCAGCTCTGCTACAACTGGCTTCTGCCTGCCTTGACCTCTCTGCTGTCTCCCTACCCACCAGCCCCTCCAGCTCTCCCCTCCAGCTTGACCCCAAGCCCCACTTCTTCCACCTTTCTCTCCCATTACCACCTTCTATTCTCTCCTTCCCTTGTCCTCCAGCCATACACACCTGGCAAAAGCCCAATCTTGGATCAATCCACCATCCCTCTTTTTTTTTTTCCACTCATACTCCAGAGCTGCTGAACAGTACAGGAGAAAATCGCATAAGCAGAAGGTTTGGCATTACTTTCACGGTCTCCAACCTCAGTTTGGGGGAGTAGAAAGACCACAGACTTTGGAATCAAATAGATTTGGTTTTGAATCCTGGCTCCACATTAGCCGTGTGACCTTGGGCAAGTTGCTTAACTTCTCTGAGCCTCAGTTTCCTCCTCTACAGAATGAGGCTAATTATACTTCACAGGAGCTCCTGAAGATGAAATGAGAATCCACGTAAAGCACCCAGCTCAGTGCCTGGCACAATGTAGGCGCTTGGCAAATGGGAGGCTCCTTTTCTCCTATTCCCCTAAATAAACCCCGGTTCCCCAACCAAATCCTCTTTACTGCCTTGCAATCCTGCCCCTTTTTCTTGGACTTCTCTCTCTCCCATCAGCCTCAGCAGAAAGAAAAGAATGGGGATGGAGGGGTTGAAAGAGCACAGGGGGCATAGAGGAGTCGGGGAACAGAGAGGAGTCGGGGATCAGAGGTTGAAAGGAATGGAGGAAGGCCGAGAAGGGAGGGAAGGGGTTGGGGGTTGAGAAGACTCGAAGGGCTTGGGTGAGCGGACCGGCCCCGAGGTGGAGCTTAGGAGCCCGAGAACAAGAACCCCCTCCCAGTACCAGGCCCGTAGCCGGGCTCCCATGCTCTCTCGATCACTTACCAGGCCTGGGCTGCGAGCCCTCCAGGTGGTAGGAGAAGCGCAGGGCCCGGTGGTGCTGTGGACTGGGGCCGCAGGGCAAGACCCGGGGGCCTGGAGCAAAGCCCAGGCTGGCGTCCGAGGGTCCGGCAAACTGGGAATCCAGGGGGCCGCCGAGAGTCGAGCCTAAGCCCCTGGGCACCGACGGTCCGGAATCCGAGACTCCAGGGTCCGAGTCGGCGAAGGCCGGTGGAGCGACGCCGGGGAGGTTCGCGGTCGGTTGTTCGGGCTCAGAAGGCCCGGCGACCCCCGGGACTCGGTGGCCATGCATGGCCCGGGCCTGGGCGCGGGGCCCGGGCTCCCCGCTTGGCTCCAGCTCCTGGGGCGGAGGCGCGGGCGGAGGAGGCCCGGCGCCCGGCGGAGCAGCGGCTTCAGGCTCGGGGGGCGGGGCTGCGGACTCAGCTGGGAACTTTTATGAGGAAGGAAATGGTTCAGGATGGGTATTACGATTGGTAATTTGGAAGGATTGGTGAAGTGAGAAGGCAACTCAGAATCACTACCATGTATTGATCAGAGGCCGGGTACCAACAACATTCTAGATG
>NW_011889299.1:488618-536156 GCF_000151845.1 Pteropus vampyrus | reverse complement strand
CGCCGGCCCGGGCCCCGTGCGGGGAGTGGGCTCGGCGGGGCCGGGGGCCCGCTGGGGAGCGCTGTCTATGCGGCAGCGGCCGGGTGAGGATCGGGGGGCTGAGCTGGGTGCAGGCTCTTCCGAAGGCAGCGAGCCACTTCGGAGGCCCCGGGGCGAGCGGTCGCTCTTTTTGGAACGCCGGGTCTCTTCTTTCTCCCCGAATGGGAATCGACCTGGGCTCCTCTGGCTGGTCGGAAAGGGTTCTTCCTCCCGCCCCAGCGGCAGCTGGGGGGCGGAGGGGAGGTCAGGGGAGGGGAGGGTGGGGAGGGAGGGAGGAGAGGACGGCAGTGGCGGGGGGCGCGCGTGTGCGCGGCGCGCCTGGGCTGCGGGGCTCACCCCCCGGCCAATCCCTCCAGACGATGCTCCAGCCGCGAGGTCAGGGGAGCGGTCTGAGCCCAGCTCCGCCGTCCTCCGGAGCCTCGGCCTGGGTCTCCGCGACGGCGGGCGGGAAGGAGCCCAGCGAAGGGGGTTGGGGAGGCGGGAGCCGTCGCTGAGGTAGCCGCAGGCACAGCGGCGCTGGGACCCAGTAATCCGGGCCCCGCCCCCTCGCCCGGGATTGGCGCTTGGCCACGCCCCCTCATTCGGTCCCGCCTCACTTCTCGCTGTGACCGCCCTCAAAGCCCTCCTTCTTCCCCTTGAAAATTCCCTCAGCCTGCCTTCCCCATCCTTTCTTGGTCCCGCACAGGCGAGATTCCGGGTTCAACCCCTCATATCTATCTGCCTTCTGTCCCATCTCAGGTCTTCCCCCCTCCACTTGTCCTTCAATCTCTTTTCCAGAAGCCCTTCCACATGATCCAGAGTTTCCCTAGGGCTTGTCTTTGATACTCTTCACTCTGCTCAGACCAGATCTTTCGTTCCTTTACTTGACCACTCTCTTGACAACAGCCTCAGTTCACAGGACTGTCGCATACGCCTGGCAACATCTCAACCTTGGATCAGTCCAACTGTCTGCCTTTTCCATGCCCGCACTCAGGTAGCTAAACATTGCTGGAGAAAACTGTCCCAACCTCACAGATTTGTGCCACTATAAACTCATGGTTCCCAGCTTCTACCAGGCCCTCAGTGCTGACCGACAACACTATGTGTCCCTAAGCAGCTCGCACTCTCTGTCTCTCTGTCTCTCTGTCTCTCTGGCTCTCTGTCTCTCTCTCTCTCCCCTGTTCCACAGCAGCCATTTCAAACCTCCCCTCGCCGCACAGGCTCAACTTCTCCATCTGCCTCCTAACCCTCAGCAGATGACCCTATCTCCTAGTTCACAGAGGAAACAGAAATCACCAAAGTAGGTCTGACTTCTTTCCACCAAACCTACAGAGTCCATCCCTTGCTCCTTCCCATCAGCATCTAAACATACTCTGGTCTCTTCCATCTAAAAACAAATTAACAATTACCAAAAAGTCTCCTTCTCCAACCACTTCCCGCTCTTCTCCTTTCTATAAACTTCTCTAAAGAGCTGCCTACACTTCACCGTCTTAATTTTCCAACTTTCAACCCACTTCAGTCTGCCTCCACTATTTGCCTGATAGTGCTATCTCATCAAGGTCTGCCATGGCCTGTGTCACTAAATCCAACAGAATCTTTTCAGAAGTAATCCTACTTGACTTCTTGGTAGCATTTGACACTGGCAACCACTTCCTCCTCCACCTCAGGCCTCTTCCATGACACCACACTCTCATTTTTCTCCCACTTTCTTGGTATTTTTTTACTTTCCAGGCTCTTTTTGTCCAACCCTTAAGTCTTGATGCTCTTTAGGGCTTTGATCTCTCTTGTCTTCCCTCTCCACACTCTTTCCTTTAAAATAGTCACTCCCATGTCTCCATCTCTTTGGTGATGACTCCCTGATATCTCTCCTGACCTATGCATTCAATTGGTTACTAAACAGCTCTACCTGAATATCTCAGAGACATCCCAAACTTCAGCTTCCCCCCAACTCAAGGCATCCTCCTCTTAACTTGTTTGTCCTTCTTCGTACTTTACCTTAGTGACTGACCCTAGTCAAAGCAGAAACCTGAGCTATACCCGACTCTTCTGTCTGTTCCACCCCCATGCAATCGCCTAGTCCTGTCATTTTTACCTCCTGAAATCTCTCTCAAATTTATGTAGTCTCTTCATTTCTGCTGCCACTGCCCTAATCTAGGCCAGCATCATTTCTAACCTGCAGAGCTGTCACAGCCTTTTTATTTCAGTCTTGTTCCCTGGAATCTATTTTCTATACTGCAGGCAGTGTGAGATTTTGAAAAGGTAAATCAAATTATGTCACTCTCATGTTTAGGACCCTTCAATGAATCCCCATTGGCTCAAAAGAAAACTTCCCTTCCTCAAGAGGGAAGGTTAAGTTAGGCCCTGCATGATCTGGCCCCTGCCAGCCTGTCCAGACTCCATAAGTCAAAGCTGAAACTCTTAGACCTTTTGTTAGTCTCTCTAGCCTCCAAGTTTTTGTATATGCTGTTGCTTCTGTGTGAAACTCTCTCCACATCTCCCCAACTCCACTTTGTTCTTCAGATCTCCATTCACTTGATAAATGTCTTTTGAGCATACACTATGGGCCAGGAACCATGTAAAGCACTAGTTACGCAGTATTGAACAATACAGACATGAATGAGACTGTGGTGAACAAACTGAGCCCTTAGAGTTTACAGTCTGGTGCTGGAGAGGACTATGAAGTAAACACACATAATTACAATACATAAACACGCATAATTACAAATTATGATAAGGCTACAAAGGGACGGAACTGGATGATAGGAAAGACAATAATGGGTGGGGGCAACTTAGCTTGAGGGGTCAGGAAAGGCCTGATATTTAAGCTGAGACATGAAGGAGTGGGAGTTAGCAGATGTTGAGTGAAGGCAAAGTGTTCCAGGCAGAGGACACAGCAAATGGGAAAATCCTGGGGCGAAAAGGAAATGGTATACTTAGGAACTGCAGGAAGGTCAGTGCCGCTGGAGCAGAGAGAACTGAGGGCAAAAGGGGTGGGATATGAGGTCAAAGAGGTAGGCAGGAGCCAGATTATGTAGGGTGTTTTTTATAGGCCATGGTACGGAGAATGGGTCTTATTCTACGAGCAATGGAAAAGTATTGAAGCAGTGCTTTTAAAAGAGGGTCAAACTGCAGAAGGTACTGAAATCAACTTGAAAAAAGAATAGAAAATATCAGAATGTATCATAAGCTCAAGTAGGAAGGGCATGTTTTATGGAACTTTTGTTTCAATTTGTATCATATGAACTGGATCATGAAATAGTATCTCTTTTATAGATAACGCACATCCCTCACATACTGAAATACACTACATTGAAAGGTTTTAAGCTTGAGATTGATATGGTATAGTTAATGTTTAAAAAAGATTACTTTGTTTGCTGTGGATTGGACTGGAGGTGGACAAGATTAGGAACCTACTGCAATCAGAGATGATGGTGAGTGGACTAAGGTGGTGGCAGTGGAGATGGAGAGAGGCAAACAGATTTGAGAGAGATTTAGAATTGAAAGAGTTTGGTGTGGTGGCTTGGGTGTGGAAGAGAGAGGGAGGAATCAAGGATGCCTCCCCAAATTCTGGTGATGTGGGGCCAGGTCATTTATTGAAATGAGGAAGACAGAAAAAGGAACAGGGTTTCAGGGAAAGATCAAGAGTTTATTAATACATGTCATTGATATAGCCAAGTGGAGAAGTCAAGCTGATAGTGGAATATACTTCCTAGGGGGGAGGTCTGGGTTTCAGATATACATGAGCATTGTCAGTATAGAGATGACATTAAAAGCCATGAGAGGTCTGAAACAGAGCGAAGAGAAAGGGAGAGAATCCTTGACTGAGTTCCAAGGAAATCAAACTTTAGAGGTTGGGTGAAGGAGCAGGAGGTGGCAAAGAGACTGAGAAAGAGATAAAGAGATAAGGATATAGTGGGACTGTTGGTGATGTTTCAAGAGTGCTGAGAAGTTGACTAAGATGAGGATTAAAAAGAGTCCATTAGATATGGTAATATGGATATCAGTAGTGACCTTTGGAGGTTTTGGAGGAGTGGTAAACACCAGAATTAATGGAGTGAATGGATGCACCATTAGAGGAAGTATAAATTGATACAATCATTTGAGAAAAGGTTGGACATTTTCTAGTAAAGTTGAATGATGTGCATACTCTATGACCCAGCAATTACAGATATATATCCCAGAGCAGTGGTTCTCACAGCATGGTCTAGGGATCCAGGGGTGGGGGTGGGGGATGGGGGAGCCCAAACCATAATACTAGTAAGATATTATTTGTTTCTTTTATTCTCATTTTCTCAAGAATGTAGAGTGGAGTTTTCCAGAGGCTACATGACATGTGCTATCACAACATATTGAATGCAGAAGCAGGTATGAGAATCCAGCTGTCTTCTATTAAGCCGGACAGTAAAGAGATTTGTAAAAATGTAAAGCAGTGTCACTCTTCTCATAAATTCTATTTTTAGAAAAATATATTTTTCATAAACATATCATTTGTGTTAAATATAATGATTTGTTATTTTTATTTTAAAATTTATATATTTAAGCGTTCTCAGTTTTCATTTCTAATACAGCAGGTATCAACTGATATACTCCACAAACACCAAAGTTCTTTGGGGTCTGCAATGATTTTTAAGAATGTCCTTAAAGGAAGTTCTGAGACCAAAAATTCTGATAATTGCTCCTTTAAAGAAATCCTTGCACATGTGTACAAGAATGTTCACCAAAGCCTGTTTGTAACAGCAAGAAATGAAAATAAGAGTATGGGATGAATAGATTGAGACATGTTCATATAATGGAATACTATATGAAAATAATAAATGAATGAACTCTAGCTACATGTATCAACATGATGAAACTCAGGAAACCTAATACTGATTCAAAAAAGTCATACATGTTTATATAAAGTTGAAAAACATGCAAAATCACAAAATATATGGATGTAGTCATATGTTATAAAACCAGGGAAAAGCAAGAAATAAAAAATGAAAAATTCAGGATGGTAGTTACCTCAGGGAGGGGCAGGAGATGTGACTTGGGAGAGCTACATGGGGTGGGTGGGTGTTGCCTTTTGGAACTGATCTTTTTTTGCAGCTGGATGATGGGTACACAGGTTATTTTATTATTTATTCAAACTGTACATATGTGTATTTTCTAAAATTTACAATGTATAGCATGAAAAAGAAATAAAATTGATTTATAAAACAGGAATAATTGGATAGAGTGCTGTTGGGAAGGTAGCTTGTTATAGTACTCTTCCTGAAGTGAGAGGGAACAGAACACCTCCCCCCATTCCACAGAAGTGCAGCTAGGTGTGGAGGCAATTCCCTTGAGAAACTTGGCACAGAGCTCAGAGAGATAAGGTGATGGTAGGAGGACAGTCAAAGAATGATTTTTTAAAGATGAGAGATACTAGACTATGCTCATTTGCTGCTGAGAACAATTCAGTAGAGAGGGAGAGAATGAAGACACAGAAGAGAAATGGAATAATGAAAGGAAAAGGAGGGGCTGGGATCTGGGCACTGGGCCCCTCATTGTAACAGGAAGGAAGAAGGCAAGGATAAACGCAGACATTGAGAGGTTTAGAGATCCAGTGGTGGGATGATTACAGCCTTGTAACAATTCTGTGTCTGATGGCTTCTATTTTGTCACTGAAGCATGAGGTAAGGTCATTTTCTATAGAGAGAATAGAAATATTAATCAATCTTTCTTAATAGCATGGTTGATAGAAACTTGTTTTTTACTACTGATATTTAGAATAAAGTTTCAGCTTCACAATAATGTACATTTTTAGGACCGTTATCTAATTTGGGAAAATCTGACCTGAGCTAGCCAGGTCAGCCTCTTTCACCAGATGGAGGGAGCTCCAGAGGGTAAGGAGTCAGGATATACTTATCTTGGCTCAGCAGTCCTCCATTGATCTGTCAGCAAACCTTCACTGGAGCAATATGGGATGGTGGTCAAACATGTAGGCCTGGGAGTCAGGGAAACTGGAATTTGGTATTTTGTGCCTCAGGTGCACAGACAGAATAGGATTCATCCTAATCTTTGGTTCATGGTATATTCTTACCATTGGTCCAGGCTGGGGCTTTATTTGTAGGTGTTCTGTTTGACTTTGGGCAAGTTCTCATCAGGTGGTCTCGGATTCCCCATCTATAAACTGGGAATGATCCTAATAATACTCGCTAGATCAGAGTTGTGAGGATTCAATGACATAATCCATGCAATGCATGCACAGTCTCCGGTACCTAATGTTTAATAAACAATAACTTTTCCACGAGTTTGGGACTGTATTGTTGGTGTAGGATACAGTAATGAATGACAAAGGCCCAGGCTCTGCCTTCCTGAGCTCATAGTCTAGTGGGCACCACACAGCCCAGTAAACCCTGATATATCGAAATGACTTCATCCTTTGTCTCTATTTCTCATCCTTGTTTTTTTTACCATCTTCTCCTCCACTGTCACCACCACTGTCACCACCTCTCAGACATTCATCCATCCATCTCTGTATCTATTTTGCTTTCTCTTTTTTGTTTACATTTCTCTGGTAGTTTCTCGTTTCCTGTCTGTAATATTCTCCCTCAATCTCTCCCTGCTTCTTCCTCTTGCTGCCACTCTCACTATGTTGGGGAGGGGGTGGTTACCTTGTCTCCATTCCTGTCCCCATCTAACTTATGGTTCTCATCTTGGTCTGTGTCTCTGTCCTCACATTACTCTACCTCATTTGTTTCTGAATTTTTCTGTGTTCCAGAATTTCTGTCATTTGTTTCTCTTTAAATTTTCTTTGGCTCCTTGGCCTCTTTTCTGTCTGCCCTTGTGTCTCCATCACTCTATCCCAATTTATCTTCTCTCTGGCTGTCTCCCGGCCCTCATTTTTCTATTTGTGTTGCTGCATTCATTGGTCTCTGTTCCTTTTCTCTATTCTCACCTTTCTGTTCCAATCTGTCTTCATCTTTCCCTCCTGCTCCCTAACATTTACATTCTTTGTCTCTGTTTATGTCTCTCTTTCACACATACACACCCATGTTGGTTTCCTTGCCCCTCTTTCCCTATTTGGTTGTCTCATTTCTCTATCGCCCCTTCTCTATCTCCGTTACCATCTTGTTGGGTTGCTTGCCTCATGTGCCTGCCTCATGTATCCATCTCTCTGTCCCTCTGTGTGTTTTGTTTGCTATCTTGTCCCCGGCTCCCTGACCATCTGTCTCTATCTCTGTCACTGACTGAGTAGTCAAGAATATGATCACTGATACTAGATAGTTTGGATTCCAATCCTAGTTGTGCCACTGACTTGCTGTGCCTCAGTGTCCTAAAATAGGGCTGATAATAGTATCTGCTTTACAGTATCGCTATGATTATTAAATGAACTAACACATTTACAGCTTGTAGAACCACTCATATATAACGAAGGCTCAAAAATGTTAGTTTTTACATCAGCGACCTCTTCCTCCTCATCTTCATCATCATCTCTGTTTCTGTCTATCTATCTAGTCCCAGTCACTCCTTCCCTATCTATCTGGCTATTATAATCTCTGTGTCTCTCTCTGTCATTTTTTTATGTAGTTGCCTCTCTGACCCCAATCTCTCCATCTCTGTCCCTATCTTCTCTCTCTCTCTTTCTCCCATCCCCCACCCTCCCTCCCGATATTCTTGCCCATTTCTGTCAGTCCCTCTTTCTCCATGCTGCCCACTCTATCTCTCTGTATAGTTCTCTGTTCCTCTCCTTGTTTCTCTATCCTTATTTCTGACTATCTATTCCCACCTTTCAGGCCCTATTTCTTTGTCTCCATCTCTTTGTCTTTATTTCCTGTTCTTATTTTTCTATTTGTTCCTCTGTTCCTATAGCTATCTTTATTTATCTATTTCCTTTGAAAAATCTTATTCTGTTTCTTTGTCCTCATCTCCCTGTGTTTTCCTTTGGCCTCTCTGGACAATTTAGATTGAAATTGGTCTAGTAGATAATATGGAGCTATAAAAGGGTTTAGGAGGAAGAAGTGGGCCTGGCAAGAGGCGAGTGGCAGGGTGTGGAATTTCATGGCTCTGCCAAATCCTCCTGAAAGATGTAGCCTCTGAGGTCAAGGTTAGCATAAACCCCCTCAACTCAGCCTCCTGAAAAAAGACAAAGAATGCTGCAGTTATTGGGAGGACCAGGAAGGGGTATTTTTCTGAGTGAAATTCCATCCGGAAGCTGGAATCCAGAGCATTTCCTGTTGTAATGTTTCTTCCAGACTTGCAGAGTCTGAACTTGCCACGTAGCATGTGTACTCTATGCATATATTTTTACAGTGAAACACAGAGATGCATACAGAATCCCCTGCCCTTAGAGACACAGACATGTGCAGACACATAAAGATACACAGAGAATCACAAACCCTCACAGTTTCAGATACTCCGAGACATGGAAAAGCACACAGAATGAATCACCCATAGGCAGAGATGCAGACATACACAGGTACATTGAGAGACCCATGAAATTATCCCCTCACAGCTAAGGGACCCATGCAAACAAATACAGAAAAATAGCTACACAGAGAATCATCCAGCTAATTTCCCTTTGAAAAACTGTGGTTTTTTTTCAGTCTGATATTTTCGTATAAACAGAAACAAATCAGGGCATCATGTATAAACACACATTTATAGAACTGTACACATTCATATACAATCACAAATATCCAAAGCAACAGAGAATCACACATAGCCATTGATTTTCTAGAAGTGCTAAGGTAGCCAAACTCCCTCTGGCCCCCAAATAACAGACATGCTGCTCCTCCTGCACTCCCCACCCTCTGTGCAGGCACCACCAGGTACTTAAGCCAGAAACCTGATTGTTAGGTACTAGACAGAAATCATTGGAAAGTCCAAGTAAATTTTTTTCCTCGAAAAATATAAAATGACAAAAATGGTATTGGAAGAAGTAGAGGACTTGAATAGACTATTAAATATTAATGAAATTAAAATGGTACGCAAGGACCTTGCTTTACCCCAAATATAGGCCCAGATGGGTTTACAGGTGTATTTTGCCAGATTCTCAAGAAACACTTACTTTTCTTCTTATATAAATTATTGCCGAAATGAAAAAAGGAAAGAAAGCTGCCCAGCTCATTTTATTAGTCTAGTACAATCTTGAAATCCTGATTCTAAAACCAGATAAAGATAATGAAAGAAAAGAAAATTATAGGCTTGTTTCACTTACTAATAAAGATGCGCAAATCTTAAATAAAATTTCAGCTAGCCAAATCCAACAGTATATTAAAAATACATCACAGTCAAAAGCAGTTCATTGCAAGACTGGAAGGAGAATATGAACACAGAAAACCTATCAACGTAATCACTGTAATTTACCACATTAATAGATTAAAGGAGAATAATCATATGATTATCTCAATTAATGTAGAAAAAGTATGTTACATACCTACTTATGCTAAAAACTCTTAGCAAACTAGGAATAGAAGGCAAATTTCGTAACCCAAACCTTACAGCCATATTTTATACTAAATGGAGAAACTTAAGCTTTTTCTTGAAATGTGAGAATAAAACTAGATACTTACTTTCAGTAAGTACTGTTTAACATAGAGCTAGAAGTCTTGGTGAGTACTATAAAGGAAGAAAAAGAAATGAGAAATGTAAGGATCGGAAAAGAAGAGATAAAACCAACAGATTCAACAGATATATTATTAGAATTAGAAAGAGTTCAGCAAGGTTGCCAGGTACAAAATCAACTTACAAAAATCAACACTATTTCTTTACAGTAGCAATAAAGAACTAGAAAAAAAGTAATAAACAAGACACCTAAAATTAATCACTAGACCAAAATATAAACTTTTCTAAATGTTAGAGTAACTAAAAAAAATCAAACAAAACAGACTACACAGTAAAGTGCTTCTAATACATGAACATATAGCTAAAAAAATTAAAATAATATGATTATGTTAACACCAAAACATTTTTTGTATCAATAAATATAAATGGTCTTCGCTCACCTATTTAAAGAAAAACATTTTCCATTGGATCACTGAGTAAAACCCAAATGCTGTATTCAAGACAGCCAACTAAAACAAATTGATTCGAAAAGGTTAAAAATACAAGAAAGGGCAAAAGTATACCAGTCAAATGCAAATAAAGAAAGCAAGAGTTGGAATCTTAATTATCAGATAGTTAAAAACTCAGAATGGAAAGCATTAATTGACTGTCAAGGTCATGAAAAACAAGGAAAGACTGAAGGACTGTCACAGATTGCAGGAGACATGATGACTAATCGCAATGTGGGATCCTGGATTGGAGGCTGGAACAGAAAAAGGATAGTGGAAAAACTGATAAAATCTGAATAAAATCTGGAGTTTAGTTAATAGCAATATACCAATGCTAATCTCTTAGTTTTGACAAATGAAAAAGTCATATAAGATATTCACATGAGGGGCAACTAGGTTAAGGGTATATTTTTGCAACTGTTCTGTAAATCTAAAATTATTCCAAAATACAAAGCTTATTATTACAAAAAAAGCATTAATTGAGACAAAACTGGCTATGATTCAAAATGAAAATGTAACGTTATGGCTATATTTGTATCAAATAACAGCAACTTTCATTAAGCTGAAATGTTAAGAGATACAAGGAGAACTAAATAATAGATTAAAACAGAATAAACACAGGAGAAATTTAACTCACATTTCTTATTCCAGAACAGGTCAAATGAACAAAAATAAAAAAACCCAGTAAGAATATAAAAAACCCAAACAACAAAATCAATGTTATGCCATGAAAAAAAAATCTCAATAAATTTCAAAAAGTAGAATTGATACAATGTTTTCTAATCACAACTGGATAAAACTAGAAATCAATGTAAAATGGATCTTCCATCTGAATATGTTATAAATGCTCTATTGAACAATTCTTGGGTCAAAGGGGAAACCCAAACTAAAATTGCTGAATTTCTAGACAATAATGATAATGAAAATGCTACATATCAGAATCTATAGCTACAGATAAAGCAGTGGTCAGAGGGAAGTTGACATCCTTAAAATACTTATATTAAAAATGAGAGAAAAATTAAATGAATAAGCATCCATCTCAAAAAGTTAGAGAAAGGAAAACAAAATAAATTTAAGAGAAACAGAAGGAAAGAAATAATGACGAGAGAAGCTCAAATAAAAGAGTTAGAAAACAGGTAACAGTACAACTAATAAATAGATGAGCCAATTCTGTGAAAAAGAAATATATAAGCCATTAAATAACATAATCAAGAAAATGAGAAAGCACAAATATACAAATTAGGAAATGTAAAGTTGGTCAAAGCCAGAGTAAGAGGTCATTTTAAACATCATAAAAGACTTCCTTGTACAACTTCATGCAAATTGTTTTAAAGATCTGGAAGAAATGGAAAACATCCTAGGAAATGTAATTTACCAAAACTGATGCTAAAAGAGAAAAGTCCATATAGACCAATTTCCAAGGAAGAAATAAAGTTATAAAGGTCTACTTTCCCCCAAAAGCACCAGACCATGATACTTTCACAGGGGAAGTATACTAACACTAAATAACAGATAATTTTAATGCTATTTTCATTTTCCCAAGCCTAGATAAAGAAAAAACACTTTCAAATTCTTTTTGTGAAAGGAGTATAACATTGATACCAAGATCTGACAAAGATTACACAAGAAAAAGAAAATGATGTAGACCAATCCTCACTTATGAGTATCAATGCAAAAATCCTACATAAAAAATTAGCAATAACTGTGGAGTTTATTCCAGGAATGCAAGAATCATCCAATAGGTTAGGAAACCTATCAATACAATCTAACATATTATTAAATCTAAGGAGAAAATCAAGATTTTCAGAGATGCCAAGGAATCATTTGACAAAATTCAATATCCATTCTTTATAAAAACATTCAATGAAAGAGGAATATTTGGTTTTCCCTCGATGTAATTATGTGTGTGTGCACATTTTCACATGTCCCAAAATCTAGCAGTCCAGTATTTTACTTAACCAGGAAACACTAGCAACGTTCATGTGCTAAATCAGAAACCAGGTAAGGGTATATACTCTCTCCACTACAATTTAACATTGTGTTGGAGATAGGAAGCATTGTAATTAGAAAAGAGAAAGAAATAAGAAGTATACAACTAGAATGGAGGAAGTAAGACTATCATTATTTATAGATAAGACTGTACAGCCAGAAAACCCAAGCAAAGCAATCAAAAAACTACAACAAAGAAGAGAATTCAGTAAGGTAGCAGGATAAAAAAGTAATATATAGAAATCATGGAAGAGAAGGCTCCATTTATTAGAGCAACAAAAATGATAAAATACTGTCTTAGTCTGTTGGGGCTGCTATAACAGAATACCATAGATCGGGTGTCTTATAAACAACAGAAATTTATTTCTCACAGTTCTAGAAGCTGGGAAGTCCAAGATCAATGCATGTGCAGATTCGGTGTTAGTTGAAAGCCTGTTTCCTGATCACAGATGGCCATCTCAGAGTCAGTATGAGAGGGTACTACCAAAGGGTGTGTATACAGAGACACATGAAAAATTGGGGTCATTAATGCAATCTATCACAAAACTACCACTCAAACTCTAGAATCCATAAACAAAAACAAATAAATTTGTTTACATGAAAATAAAATCAGTTTGGAAAAAAAACATTAGCAAAGTCAAAAGAATGGTAAACTGGGAAAAAATACTGACAACTGATATCATTCGGAAAGGTCTAATCTCTCTAATTATACAAGAAGGTTCTAGAAATCAAAGAAAGGCCAATAACTCAACAGAAAAATAGAGGAAGTGCTTTGCTGAAGAGACTGTGGCAAAACAAATAACTTCATACATGCATGGTAAGTGCAAAATAGTATACCTATGGAGGAAAATTTTGGTAATATCCACCAAAGTTACAAATGTAATTCTTGGAATTTATCCACAGAAATATTTGCATATGTATGAAATGTCTAATCATTGTGGCATCGTGTGTAATACCAAAGTATCCATCAATAGGGGACTGTGGTCATTAAATAAAATATTGTACATTCACATAATATAACATTTTGAGGAAGTACTCTATCTGCTTCCATACAGTGACTTTTTGTGTACTGAAAGCTTTCTAATGCTCTGATATGGAAAGATCTCCAGGAAATATCATTAAGTGAAAAGAGCAACATATATAACAATATATATAGTACATCACCATTTGAATAAGAAAGAAACACTGAAAGAATACAAAATAAACTAATAAAACTGTTAACTGTGGGGAGGTGTGGTGACAACTGGGTATTCAAAGTGTACATGTATTAGATATTGAAAAATAAATAAAAATAAAATATTCACAATAGTAACAAAAACTATAAAGCAACTAGGAATTAAATTAGAAAAAACATACAACAATTCTAAAGAGAAACTTTCAATTCTTAATAAAGAATACAGATAGAAGGTGAACTGAACTGAGGAGATATTCCATGCCCTTGGATGGGAGGAGTTAATATTTTGATTATGTCAACTCTCCTAAATAAATCTATAAATTCATTACAATCCTTATCAACACTCCAGTTGGATTGTTGAAGAGCTTGATAAACTCTTTTTCAAATTTATGTAGAGATATAGCTAAGACCACCCTAAAAAAGATTAAAGAAGAGGAACTTGCCCTATCAGATATTAAGATACATTATAAAATATTAAAAACAAGGTGGTATTAGTGCAAGAAAATAGACGCGTGTGTGTGTGCACGTGCGTGCCTCATAATATATGGCAAAGGTGGCATGGGAAATCATTGAAAAAAAAGACTGTTTGTATTTGATGGTGGGAAATGTAGCTCAGTATGTGGAAAAAATAAAATTGTATCCCTACCTATCACCACATATGAGAGTAGATTCTAGATGGATTAAAACCTAAAGGTGAAAGGTATACTCTAAAGTTAATAGAAAAAAAGTAGAACATCTTTGTGGGCCCAGGGGAGGAAACTACTTTTTAAATACCTGCCAAACCAAAAACCATAAAGCAAAAATTTGATGAATTTGATTACATTGAAATTAATGAATTTTTTTCAAAGAAGACTATCACAGGCAAAGTTAAAAGAGGGAGAGAATATTCACAATGTCTGAAACTGACATGGGACTAGAAGCTAGACTATATAAGGAACTCTAGCAAATCAACAGGAAAGAAGAACCCCAATAGAAAAAATGGGCCAACTATACAACCAGGCAATTTACAGAAGATACATTTAAGACACATACGAAGAGATGCTTGAAAGTTCATTAGTAATTAGATAAACACAAACTAAAACAAAATATTACTTTGTTGCTATTAGACTGGCAAAAACTAGAAAGCTGGAAAAGATCAAGTGTTAGTGAGGATGAAAGGGTACAGGAATCTTCGTACACTGATGGTAAAACTATAGACTAGTGTAGCCATCCCAGAGAACCATCTAGCAGTATTAGTGTTCTCAGTCAAACTAAGTATATGCACACTTTATGATGCAATCATTGTGCTCTGGGTGTATGTTCCAAAGGAAATTCTCATATAGGCCATTAAGGGGACTTGTGCGAGGCTGTTCATCACAGTATTATTTGTGGAATGGGGGAGTAGGAGGCAATCCTGCTGTCTGTCATTATGGGAATATTCAGAGAAAATGTGGTGAAGGCACACTGTGGTTAGCATGAGCAGTTAGAAGCAATGGATTAGGTGTATACACTGCAATATGGATAGACTTTAAAAACACATGGCTAAATGAAAAAAAGTAAGAAACAGAATGAGACATCATTTACATAAAATAAAAATGCACACACACAAAGCGTCCTTCATCATGGGGCAACCTGAGGAGGTGCCTCATGAGGTGATACAATATGAAGTAAATAATATCCGATATGTACCATTACTGCTGAAAACATTTAACCTGAATTTAATCATGTGGAAAGAGCAGATGAATCCAGAATGCACAACATTCTATGAGAAACTTGTAAAAAATATTAGTGTAATATAACACATAAAGATATATAAGGGTACTATTCTAGATTAAAAGAGGTTAAAGTGATAGAACAACCAAACATAATGTATAAACCTTGATTAGATCCTGGGCTAAAAAAAAATATTTTGAGCGCAATTGGAAAATTTGAATATAGGGTATCTTTGATGGTATTATTGAATTATTGTTGAATTTTCTTAGGTGTGATAATGGTACTGTGGTTATGTAAGAGAATGTCCTCATTCTAATAGATGTGTACTGAAGTATTTAGGGGTGAAGTGTTATACTGTCTGAAACTTTACATTGGTTCATCAAAAAAAGGAAATGTATACATACCCATATAAGGTAGACCAAATTTGGCAAAATGTTAAGGGTAAATGTTCTTTCATTGTACTATTCTTTCAACTGTTCTGAATTTTGAAAAATTGAAAAATAAATATTCTGGGGGAAATACACACATAAAATAATATATATTTTGCAAGAACACATTTAAATAAAAGGTATACATAAAACATTTTAGAATGGTGTACATGAGAGAAATAAGAGTGGAAAGTAGAGATGAAAGTGAATTTAAAAAATAGCAAAAACACAGAACACAGAAAAGCACAATGAAGAAAACTAATTCACTGATAATCTCATTTTCTCCGTCAGTACTCAAAATGTGGTACCTGGACTAGCAGCACCACCAGCAGCAGCTTCATCATCAGACTTACTGAAACACAACTCTGGCTGGGGGGCCCAGCAATCACTGTTTTAACAAGCCCTCCCAGTGATTCTATTGCTGGCCAAAGTTTGAGAACCACTGATCTAGATTTAAACACCATTAATTTTGTTGTAGACCATCACAGTCTTTCTAAAAAAAATGATAAAATCTTTCAGGCATGCAAATAAGTACAGAGAATAATGTAACACACTCATGTATCTACTACCCAGATAAACTATTAAACAGTTGAAGTCCCCTGTGTATTTCTCTCATTCTATTCCCTCGTTTTCTTCCCCAGAGGTAATCACTATTCTGCATTTGATATTTAATTCACTTGTTTTAAAAATATTACATAGCTATATATGATTTATAAACAAAATAGTGCAGTTTTCTAGATTTTAAAAATTTACATAAGTAAATGGTCTCATACTTAATGTATCCTTCTATGACTTGTATTTTATCTTAGCATTGGGTTTTTGAAATTTATCTGGGTTGATACATGCAACGCTGGTTCATTTTTCACTGCTGTATAGTACTCCATTGCAGGGCTGTACCACTATTTATTCTCTTGGTGAACTTTCAGATTTAGATTTTTTTCTCTATTACAAACAGTTCTGCAATGAATATTCTTGCACTTGCCTCCTTGTGCATGTATGTATAATAATTTCTCTAGGACTTAAAGTTTAGGGGAAGACATATATATATACACACACATATGTATATACATATATACATATATGTGTATGTTATGTATGTGTGTGTATATATATACATATATATACATACACACACACACACACACACACACACACACACACATATTTATCAGTATAATTGCTGGGTCCTAGGGCCACCGTCAGCTATCCTGGATACTTCCTAATTGTTTCCTAAAGGAGTAAAACCAATTTTCACTTCTACCAAAGATTTCATTACAATTTTTTCCATTATAGTTTGTGCATTTGGGACTTCGTTTAAAAAGTCCATCTCTGTCCTAGGTCACAAAGATATTCTCTATTCTCTTATGTGGAAATAAGTAGGGATCCAGTTTTATTTTTTTTTTATTGTGAGCCAAATTTCCCAATGCTAGCTACTAAAACGTTCATTTCCCATTGATTTGTGGTGCAGGCCTATAATTTCACCCATTTAACAAACATTTGCTGAAGCCTGCCTTATACCAGTCTTGTGCTGGTTCTTGTTGAAGGATCGAAGATATATGGTACCTAGTCTTAGAGGGTTCATTCTCCTGTGGCGATACAGCCATGATACAGTACTAAGTGATAAGTTCAACAAAGTGCCTTGGGTTTCTAACTCAGATGGGAAAGTTCTTAGAAGTGACAAGGGTTAAGTTTTACAGAAACAGAAAGAATTTGCTAATGCAGGGGTAAAGGTGAAGGTGGCCAGGGCTGGTTTGGGGGCCAGTTTTGTGTGTCTCTAGGGTGAGAGATTGGAAGCCTTCCATCAATGGAGGGGCAGTGAGTCCTGGGCATGTAATGTGTAGGACTAGGCAGAGGGTGTCATCTTCTGCTTGGTTATGGGACAGGTGGAGGAACATACCCTTGGGGTAGAGAAGCTTGGCCTCACTCCTAAACTTAGGCTAAAGGAAGAGAAAGGGCTGAAACTAAGTTGTTAGGAAGAAGACAATTTTCAGACTAATATTTACTGTTAGGGGGAGACCTAATTTTCCAGCCAGGTCAGGAGCTCGACATGGGTTTCTAAAGAAATCCTTACTTGCCTCCACTCCAGAGATATGAATTCACTCCCTTTTGCAGACATCGATCCGGGGACCTGAGGGAAGGAGGGAGGAGGCGGGGAAGAAGGCAAACGGGTGGGAGAGGCTTCCAGTTGTTCGGCTCCCAGACCTGGCCATGGATCTTACCTTCAGCAGAAAGAACTGGGAGTGGCTGCCTACGGGTTTGTCTGGGGCCCTACAAGCCAGGAAGATTGCAGGGAACAGCTAACCAAGTCACTTCAAGTGGGAAATACTCGGAAGACATGTGACCCAGGCGGCCATTTTCTCACACCCAGCCCGTCGCCATTTTCCATTGTAGACAAAGGCACAGACCCCAACCTTTGTCTGATGCGGTCATGGTGATCGCCTGTTCTTAGGTTTCGGGAACACGCATACTTAGGCCCTGGCAGAGGACCGCAGAGAAGATCCTAGCTTGCAAATATTTTATATGGCCACACCAATCAACCCATCGCTTACCCCTCCCGCTTCCTCTCCCCCATCTCCACCTCCCTCCTCCCGTCTTGACTATTTTATTATCTTACTGGACAGCTGGGAGGCGGAGCCAGCGCGGCCGCGGGAAGGGACCGGCAGGCGTGAGCCATCAATTCGAAGCCCCGCCCCCTGGGGCGCACGGTGGGCGGAGCCTGTGCCGCAAGACTGGGATCCGGAAGTCGGAACCTAGCCGTGCTAGCGCAGCCTCTGGGCTGAGCGTGTTCAGCTCACTTCTTCTCGTGGATCTACGCCGGAAGTGGAGGTAAGAGACGGCTCCCTCTTTTTGTAGTGAGCGTTCACCCAGTTGGCCGCGCAGTAAGGGTCCTGCATTTGAGGTGAAACCAGAGGCACTCTCCACCTTGGAATAGAGACATAAGGAGCCTACAGCCTTCCAGGGTAAAGGGCCTAGATAAAGGGCAGGGATCTCTCTGCACGTGGACCTGCGCCCAAATGCACTTTTGCTGGGTAGTGGGGCACGGCCCCATCCCATTTAGATAGATGTAGACCCCGTACACACTGTATAGAGTCATAGACCCCACTTGTGTGGAGAAGCGTCGAGTGTACTCCTCCTTTCACGATAGTGAAGCTCCATTCCGCACTCTACGTATAGACAGGCGTTGACCTCACCTGTATAGAGACCTATCTCCCTCCCCACAAGGCTGACCGCTCAGACCTGTGCTGGCGCTAAGGCACACATCCGACTTGACGCATCTCTTCCTAAGGGGGTTAGAAGCTTTGATGTATTTCCCTCTCCGTACCCCTCTCCTCCAACCCCGCCCCACCTCCATCCCCATCCCCGACCACCAGTATAGAGGAGGTCAGAAACTGGGAGGGAACCTCCTTCCCTCCCTGCTTCGCCCTCGTGTTAAGTAATTGACAGAAGCCCCGCCCCCACTCCTGCAGAGATAGTAGATCACTTTTCCCCATCCGGGTCAGTGGTTGAAGGCAGGAGCTACAGCCCACAGAGAACCATGCAGATTTACCCCTCCTCCTAGACTATAGAGTGAGTACCCATTGTGGAAAATCAGACCTGACCCCCCCTTTAAGGACGTGGTGGTTTACTGAATTTATAAAAGCCTGACCCCCAAAATTCCCTGCAGCAAACTGCAATAGTGCTGGTTTACTGAATTTATAAAAGCCTGACCCCCAAAATTCCCTGCAGCAAACTGCAGTAGACGTTAACCCACGAAGAGATTGTCAGATCTGCCTCTTGTGGGGCTCTTACAGGGTAGAAGGGGTTTGGATTTGTTCTTTGAAGGTAGACACAGATCATCCCTCCCCTCCGCCTAAAAGGATTTGGAATCATCAAATGTAGCAAAGAAGAGACTACAAGGGAACAGATAGGTGCAGCTCCCCCTCCCCGCAGTTTTGAGAGGCAGTGACATCACTGATCACCCCACCGTACATCCATATGGGCTCCCCACTTACCCAAGGTAGAGGACCTCAGATCTCTTTCCACTGTAAAAGAGGAGGACCCCCTCCTCTCCCCGGTGTAAAATACAGGACTCCCCTTGCCAAATGTAAGGGCCTGTGCATTAAATTTAGAACTGCATTGTCATGCCTTCCACCCCCATGCAGAGAACCAGAGATTCTATTTCCTTCAATGGTAGTGCACTGCTGATGTCAACCCATATACAAGATAAACATCATCCTCATCCCATCTCCCATGGAAGGGTCTAGAATAACTCACAGCAGGCAAGATGCAGACCCCATTCATGCAAAGCTGCGTGATTCCCTGCTTAGTTAGTGTGACACTGATGTTATCTTGTAGTAATAGGCATATCAGGCCCACTCCACAGACCCTCCCTTCTCTCCCATGCAGCAGAGATGCACACAGCCACTGTGCCAGTTTCCCCAGCCCCTCTGCACCCTTGAAGTAGAGGGACAGAAGGCATCTCGTCCCTCCCAATCACAAAGGAAGAGACCCCAACCACATAGGCAGGCACAGATTTTCCCCTCTCCCCCAAGATTTGCACTGACCTCGGTCCACATAGGCATGCAGATCAAAACAAAACAAAACCCTATTCTGAGGTCTCTTTTCCCCAGAGTAGACTCCTGGGATTTGTTTTTCCCCTCCTTTCAGGGTTGATGAGACACAGAACTCCCTACTTCAGAAAGAGTTACTATTAATACCTTATGTAGAAAAAGATCATCCTTGTATACCCCTTACCTCAGTGTAGAGAGTTTCTTACCTAGTGTGTAACACTACAGGGTAGAGGTTTGAGGATCAAGGACCTCATCCGATGCATTGAAGCATTCCACCCAGGAAGAGAGGTTTAGACCTAGCCTCCCTTGGGTAGTGTGACTGCCTTCCCTGTGTAGACTCAGCCATAGTAGGCCCCAAGTTCAACATAGCCCCTTCTCCCAGTTCCTCTAATTGTTAGTGATGCAGGACAGGGCAGATTTCTCTGAGTTGCGGGGTGGGGTGGGGTGGAGGGAAGACCAAATCCTGCACCGGGAGAAGAGGGTTCTTTGGTGGAGAGTGTAGAACGAATTCAACACACAGGCCAAAGTTAGTCAAAAGGAAAGTTTATTAGAAAAGGGGTAACACTCCACAGACAGAGTGTGGTCTCCTCTCAGACGCAGAGAGTGAGAGAGGGACCAAGAGAGACTTGGAAAGCAGTGAATAGGGGGGCCTAGTGTTTAGAGAATTCAGTTTATATGTCATTCTTTAGGTTCCCATTTTTTCCTTTGATATCGACATACAGTGAGGGAGGGGAAGGGGAAGAGTATGTAGCTTGAAAAGATAAGAATAGGTAGTGTTAAAGGCCCACTGGCTGACAGTTCCCAGCCTTTAATTCGTAGGTTCCGCATGGTTTTAGCCATAGAAAATGAACAATTTTATTTTGTGTAGGGCAGCCACTTAAGGCCTTGGTTTTTCCTGTTTCCCTTCTACAGGTGTGGGGAATGGGTTGTTAGCAATCTCAGTAGAAATCTTTCTTTGTTCTACAGGTGTCCTCCTGGCCTGGCTGCAGGGCTGATCAGCATATTGCAGTCTCTGAATGTAGCTTGATTAACATTTTTAATTCTCTTGCCTCCTCCCTACATTATTAGGGCTTCCTTATCATGTTCTTTAACATTTTATTTTGCCTTTGGGGACTCAGGAGAGGCTTGTGGCATTGTGGCTTCATGCCTCTGTCTTCAAATTGGTTCTTTTCCTCATTCCAACAGGAGGAAAGCCTGCAGATTTGAACCTACCTCAAGCTGGTCATCATGATGAAACTTAGACACAGTGAGTTTCTTTTACCATCCCCTCCCAAGCCTAAGCTTTAATGAGTATTCATAATATTTCATGACAACTTTAAAAAATTGCCCAGAATGAACCAGATCACTCTGTCTTACCTATGGTATCATTGTTTTGTTCCCATCTTCCATGTGAGGTAATATTCACCTTATCTCCCATTCCCATTTTACAGATGAGAAACTGAGGCTCAGCAAGGTTAAGTGACTTGATCTGAGGTGAATAGCAGTAAATACTATATCACACTGCCTGGAACCCTAAACATGCTCTAACATTTTTCTTTTTAAGTTGTACCTTTAAGTTGGTACCATAAATTGTACTAGTGGTTAAGAGAATGAACTCTGGAGCCAGACTGAATTTGAATCTTAGCTCTTTCACTTAACTGCTGTTTGTGTAGCCTTGGGCAAGATACTTAACTTTAGTCTTCTTATTTACAAAATGGGTTAATAATAGTATTTACCTAATTTATCTACCAAATAGTGTTGTTGTGAGGATTTAATGAGTTAAAATAGGTAAGATACTTAGAACAGTGCCTGGCAGTGTGGATGGCACACTGGGTAGGCTGGACAAGCATTATGCAACCCCAGTAACCCTGTATTCTGCCTATGTAGGGCTTGAAAAAAAAAATTCAATGCATTTGCATTATGTAATCAGAAAAAATGTCTTCATCATGAATCAGACTTTGGTATGTTAATATTAAAAGCAAGTTATTTTTTTCAAGTAACAAGAAAAATGAACAAAATCAACTATATCTCAGGACATCAAATACCAGATAATAATAAAATCATTGGTAATGATGAAAAAGACAATACTTAGCCGGCTATATGGAGTATATGCATACAAAAGAGCCCTGGCCATTTAAAACAATGAGGAAGTATTGTATGGAAAGATTATATGGAAATACTCTATTGTATGGAAAAACTATTAGATCTCCAGGGTTTGTTAAATGAAAAAAGCAAGTTTCAGACAGGAGTACGTAGTATGCTACCTCCTGTGGGAAAAAATGGGGGGAGATAAGAATATATATTTGCATTTGCATAAAGAAAACAAATGATGCCTGATAAACTAACAAAGTGGTTTCTTACTGCGGTGAGGGGACTATAGTGGCTGGGAACAAGTGTGAGACGGAGACTTCTTAAAGTACACCTTTTTATTTTAGAACCCTACAACCTGTTAAAGAGCCATCATACACATCTACATTAGTGGGGAAAATGGTGGACATTAAATTGAATAGAAAAACTTTATATGTGCACACAAAACAAAGGCTTTTAATGGTAAATTGCAACTAAAGCATGTAATGATGAGTAACTGGGATGATTGCAGCAGAAGATGGGGTGGCGCGGTGTGGTGCAGCTAGAGATACCTGGGACCCAAATGGGAATGATAGCGATTAAATCTGGGAAGGTTATTGAGGAGCCCTACAAAGAATGTTCAAGTACGGTTTCAGCTGTTGTACATTTTTGAATGGTTAATAAAAAAGGAGGGTGTGTTTTACCACTTAAAAGATTTACAACATCATTGATTGGTGGCACGTGTATATAATCCACTGTAATGACAGACTGTGAATGTAAGCTGCATGGTGGAAAGGAAGTGGCTGGTGGATAAGGAACAGACTGGAGGCTTCAGTGTTTTAGAAGTCTTTAGGAGGTTGAACAAATGAGTTTGAAGATAGTCGAGAGGGACGACAGAGACTGCTTTCTGAAGTTCAAGCAGTTAGATGATGATCGTAGGTGTCACCATAGCAGTGGGTGGGTGGGTAGCTGCATGGAATGGGGGCCCCTGGAGATGAGGATGTCGAAGAAGTGGGAAAGCTGAGTGTTGGAAGGGGCCCAGTATTCATCAAAGTTACCCAGGTTGATGATGGCAGGAGTTAGGTTGAAAGTAGAGCTCTGAGCCAGGTGCTTCAATAAATGAAGGAGAGTGACTAGATTAATGGGTGACAGGCATAGCAGCAGTCTGATAAAGAGCAGAATTTTTTTTCTCCTTTTTTTTTTCTTTTAACAAGGGGGAGAAATATTTTTGGTTTGGCAATGGTGAGTCCAGAGGACACCTCCTCTACCTATTGACCTCAAGCTTATTCATATGCCAGAGAAAACAACAGCCACCTTTCCAAAGTCTTGCAGGTGAAGCAGTGTCCTCAGAGCTGAGTTTCCATTAAGGCAAGAGGTTGGAGAATTGTTCCCAATGAGAGATGGAAGAATTAGGGGAGTGCTGATCTCCCAAGTAGGAGTGTCAGAGGGCATAGTGGGAAGTTTTAAGCAGGGGCAGAGGGAAGATGGGTGTTGGAGTCAGTGCCAGGCTGGGTGTACAAGGAATGTAGTAGGGTGAGAGTATGAGAGATGAGAGATCTGCCCTTGTGTATTGATGTGAGAACTGATGAATGGAGACATTGTAGCTCATAGAGCTTTAAGAAAATTCTTAAAGGTTGTATAGCGAGGTAGTTATTGAGCTAGAATTGGAACCTAGATCGGGCTGGCTACAAAATGGTAACTGTTTTCTCTCTGAAGCTGTTAAAAAAAAACGAAACAGATTAACAGTGGCTCCTGGGTGCCTCAGTGCTGTGAGGGATGAATGTATCCTTCTCCTCTTCTCCCACTTGCCCTTCTCTCCTCCCCGCTTCCTTTGTGCTGAAGCAGATGTTTTCTCCTCTCTACGTAATGTATTTTCTTTCATTGTATGTCTGTATCCATCGCAGGCTCTCAGTTTCCAGGGAAGTTAGGCAGTTGGAAATTGTTGAGTAAAATGGCCTGACCTGGTTCATTCCAAACCTCACATTCTCTTCATTGCAACATGAGTACTTTGGAAGAAAAGGAGACCTGGAGTCTTTTTGTTGTTGTTGTTACAGGGAAATTTGACCTATACACATTCATTATGATAACTAATAAGTTTGATCTAATTGCTACAATCTTATTTTATATTTTTTTATTATTCCTTTATTTACTTTAAAAAAATTGATCAAGTTTAAAAAAAACCACCACCAGTAAAGTCATGTTGGTAATTACGTTTATGTTGACATCAAACATAATTAAACCTAAATTTCTCTATCACTTTACCAAAGTTAAATAACTATTTTTATCCTACTCTCCCAAAGTGAGACTTTTAGCATATTTTCATGCTTTTGCTTTTACAACCCCTATTGCTTGATTCCTGGATTTTGTGAAATAATTTTGCATTTTAATTCTGAGCTATTTCCTTATATGCTTTCTGGATCTTAAAAATCCTTTCTTGATATGTATCATAGTTCTTAGCCACATTAGTAGCATTTTTTTAAAGATTCAATGGTAAGTTTTAATAGATTTCCTGCACAGTATTATCTGTTGCCTTAGCTCGAGATTTTTATTGTGATTTAATTTTATTTTTGCTGGTGTACTTCCTCAAGTAGTTTTACCAGAAAGGGAATAGAGGTGGTAATCTTCGCGTATCTGAAAATGTCTGTCTTTTAAATTTCATGTAAGAGTGATCTATTGGCCAGGTATAGGAATTTAGCTTGGAACACAGTCCCTTGTTTCAGAACTTTGTAATGGTTATTCTTCTGTCTTAAGTGTTCAGAGTTGTAGATTTGAGAAGGCTGTTTGCCTCACTTGCCTTTGTTAGAAACTCCTTCCATTTGAGTTTATAAGATTTTTCTCTTTATCCTTGGAGTTCAGAAATTTCACCAGGATATGCCCAGGTTATGTCTTTTGTGTTAACCTTGGTGCTACACGAGTCTGTCTAATCTGAAACCACAAGCCTGTCTTCAACTAAAGAAACTTTTATCTATTATTTAAAAAAATAATTGCTTTTCCATTTCTAACTTTTTCTCTTTCAGGAATTCCTGTTATTTAGATAATAACTCTCCTGGGTTCATTCTCCATTTTCTAATTTTATTAATAATTTACATTTTTGGAGGGGGATTTTTGTTCTGTTTTAAGCAAGCTCTTCTTTTGGTCTTCCAGCTTATTAATTTTATTGTTAGTGATGTCTGTTCTGTTATTACTACATCTATTGAATTTTTACTCAATGTCAGGTTTTGGGGAACTTTTTCTCACACAGTTCCTTTGAAGTATCTTGACTCTCCTTAAGAATCTGCAGTCCAGTAGACCCCTCTTATCTGCAATTTAACTTTCTGTGGTTTCAGTTACCCACAGTCAACTGTGGTTTAAAAATAATAAATGGAAAATTCAAGAAATAAATAATTCATAAGTTTTAAATTGCACATCATTCTGAGTAGCATGATGAAATCTCACGCCATCCTGCTTCGTCCTGCTCAGGACATGAATCATCCCTTTGTCCAGAGTATCCATGCTGTAGACACTCCCTGCCTATTAGTCACTTAGCTGTCTCTGTTACTAGGTCCATGTCATGCTATCGCAGTGCGTGTGTTCAAGTAACACTTATTTTACTTAATAATGGCCCTAAAGCAGAAGAATAGTGATGCTGGCAATTCAGATATGCCAAAGAGGAGCCGTAAAGTGCTTCCTTTAAGTGAAAAGGTGTGTATGTATAAGAAAAAACAGTATATATAGGTTTCGGTACTATTTGCAGTTTCAGGCATCCACTGGGGGTCTTGAAACATATCTCCTGTGGATAAGGGAGGACTACTGTAGTAGTTGAATTCTCTGTTTCCTACATTAACTCTGCTTCAGTGTGAACCACATGATGCGATTGATGAGCCCGTTCAGATAATCTCAAGCTACTCTTATATTTGTTTGTATATACCTTGACCTTCCTAAATCTCCCCCTTTAGGAATTCCTTTAGCCCCCTTGCAGGTGGTGGGAATTAAGGGAAGCCATTCTTCCCCAAGAGGCCAGCTGTGAAGGGGATGACAGATGGGACTTCTCATTGAAGGAAGGGAGAGGTCTCTTAAGTTTCTAGACATTGTTAAGGCGTGATTGGAGGAGGTGAGCTCTCTCCTTCTTGTATCTAAGCGAGGCTGCAGTTTAGCTGAATAGGGCAAGTCCCTTTGGAGGCAGTGGACTGAGCAGGGTTGGCATGATGGGGCAGTTCCCTCCCCATGTGGTTGAAGGCATCTACTCTGGTTTAGCCAGTGGGACTCCTTAGATCATCTTTCTATGCTGCCAGTCTCCCACCTCAGCCTGGTGCCAAAATTGTTGAGTTGCCTCCCCTGAGAAGTTGGGGGAAAGAGAGGAGTCATAAACACACATTCAGGTCTTCACAGGATTCCCTTAAGGATTGTTTCAGTTTGCATCGAAATAATTCCCCAAACATTATATCCAGTCCTTTTTTTTTTTTTTAAACTGTGTTGTTGCTGTCTATGTGTCTGTCTTATGCTGGGCTTAGACACACAATGTGTCCAAGGAGTCTTTAGGTTCCCAGTGTGGCCTGGCCTTGATTAAGGTGTCAACGAATGTTGGATGGATGAATAACAGCTTTTTTTTTTTTTGTAGAAAATAAGAAGCCAGGCAAAGTTTCCAAAGGTTATAAGAAGGTGAGTTGGCCCTATCCTCAGGTAAGGTATGCCCATTGTTGGAGTAAGGTCAGGAACAGGTTGCCTGCCCTAGAAGAGGCCCACAAAATCCAGTAGATGTTGGGTGACTCTAGACAGACTATATCACATTGGACTCAGCACATCTGGCTGCAGCAGAGAATCAGCAGCATTTATTAAGTTTACACCACAAACCATATACTGCTTTGTGCTTGATTTGCCTTAGTCGGGTAAATTGTCATTGTCCCATTTTTTTAGATGAAGAAAATGAGCCTCAGTGAGAAAGTTCCTAGGTTCAAGGTAGCACAGCTGGGACTTGAGTCTCTCTGAGTCCCAATTCCCTGTCACTCATGGGGAGGAGGAAGTCCAAAATATACTCTTCAGCCCCAGCTCCTGGATCTCCTGATTGTACTAGAAAAGATGTGGACAAGTAAGACTTGGGCTAGAGCAGTGGTTCTCGAATTTTAGCATGGTTAAAGTTCTCACACTTAACCAGGTTTCCAGAATTACCTTAAGGGCTGGCGAAAACACAGATTCTGTGCCCCACCCCCGAGTTTCTGATTCAGGGGGTCTGTTGTGGCATCTGAGAATTTGTATCTCTAACAAGTTCCCAGGCAATGCTGCTGCTGGTCCAAGGACCACACTTTGAGAAATGTTTAGCTTTTCCCTTGGCCTTTACTTGAGAAACCTTCCCAGTTGCCCCACCCCCTTTCCTGGGGTCCTTCAGGTAGTCCCTGCCTGGCTAGGGGTGGGAGGGTTTCTCTCTAGCCAGATGCACATACCTCTGGGGCAGGGCCCTTCTTTTTATTTACTCCTCTCCTCCCTCCACCCCACCTCCCCATGACTACAGTTCTGAGCAGCTTTAACGCCCCCAGGAGTGGTGATTTCCTTGGGTTTATTAACTCTGATTGATTTTTTTTTCTCTTGTGTGGTGATCGTCCTGCAAAGCAGAATGGGAAAAAAGCAACCTCCAAGGTGGCCTCTACTCTCCAGTTTGTTCACGCCAATGATCATGCCAGCCGGGAGGCTGAATTAAAGAAGAAGAGGGTAAGCCCTTTACCTTGGAGGAGAGTGAAGGCCTGGCTTAATTGCCAGGTCCACAGACATGGTAAATGGAAGGTTAAAGGCCAGAATGGTTAGGATTGTTGAGGTTATTTGTGGAAGGGGGAAGCGAGAGTGGTTGATTTGATACTTGATTTAGTGTCTCCATTTGTACACCTCCCGGTCCATTACCAGTTGGCTTATGTTCTCACTGCTCCACTGAAACGGCCCCTGCCAGCCTCACCAGTGTATTCTTTGACGTCAGACTCATGGATAGTTTTTGTCCCTCATCTGATTCGAATTCTCTGTGTTTGAGACCAAGCTTTCCTTGAAACACTCTGACTTTGACTTTCTTGTCATTTCTCATGGATGTCCTCCTTCCTATTTTCCAGTCTCTCTTCCTGCTCTTTAAATGATGGAGCATTTCACGACCTTGTCTTCTTTCCCCTCTGGTCTTAAGGGATTCCTTCTACCTGGAACATTCTCTCTCAGCTTCCCATGCCCTCTTTTTGTTCTCTGCTCTGCTTTCCCTTCCCATATCTCTCTGTTTCTTTCTCTCAAACCTCTTATCCCCGGCTGTGATACCTGCTTTCTCCCTTTATCTCTGCTCCTCCCATCTCTGCCATGTTACAGTCTTTCCTATCTGTCATTCACTCCCTATCACTCTCGGTCTCCCATCCCTTCCTTAGGCTGCAGACTTAGTCAGCTGCAGTCCCGGTGTGTGTTCACTTGTTAGATTGAGGCGATGAGGGAGAAGCAGCAGGTTGCCCGAGAGCAAGAGAGACACAGACACAGGACCATCGAGAGCTACTGTCAAGATGTCCAGCAGCGCCAAGAGGAGTTTAAGCGCAAGGTAAGAGAGCAGGCTTTGCCCCTGGGTAGGATTGGTGTGGGTTTGCTCGAAAGCATCTTTTGTTGTTGCTCTGTGAAAGGAAAAGAGAAAGGGTATGAGATTGTTGGAAGGGAAATAGAGACGTAGTGCAGAGAGGATTGGAAACAGTAGGGACAGAGAGAGAGAGGGAGGATGAGAAGGAGGTAAAGGGCCATTTTGAGCCTTTTCTGTGTCTGGACAACCCAAGATAGGTCCTTTTCTCTCAAGCTGGAACCCAAAGACTGTGAGTTGGGAGTGGGGGTGGGGAGATACAGCACAATAGGACAGGGGGAGAAGAGGGAGTGAGAGTATGAGGGGAGGGTTAGAAAGAAGTATATGTGAGGGGGATCTCCTCTTTCTTCTAAGACTTCTTACTGCCTTCGTGGCATATATTCTTGTCTCACAAAAAATTCACTTTCCAACTTGTAGTCCCTTTTCTAACATAAAGTACATGTTTTGCCTTCCCCATCCCATGTCTCCCATAGATGGTTTTTCTTACACCTTCCTCTCGTGTTTATCTCTTACATACCCATGTGCATACTCAGGCCTCTAGCTGGTGCTTGAACACACATTTACACATAGGCACACATACGTACCATATGGGTCTGTCCATTCTTCCAATTCCAAGCTTTGGTGGCTGGTCAGCTCTTTGGTGGGCTGGGACTCACATGGCTCTCTCAGCCTCCCATGGTTTCTAAAGCCCTGGCTCTCTTTCTATTTCCTCCTGTGGACCATTCTCTTCTTTTTTCCTTTAGGAGGAAGTTTTGCAGGAATTAAATATGTTTCCTCAGCTGGATGATGAGGCCACAAGGAAGGCTTATTACAAGGAGTTCCGTAAGGTACAGGGACCTATTTCCTAAGGCCCTTTAGGGAGGGCACCAATCCAGTCCCATCTCTCCATTTCTGTTTTTCCTGACTGAAATGGAGACCTTTACTTTCACAGACCTGTATGATTGATACCCAGTCCTTTCCCTGCCTTCCTCCCCTGTCCTCTGCCCTGCAGGTGGTGGAATACTCTGATGTGATCCTGGAAGTCCTGGATGCCAGAGACCCACTGGGCTGCCGTTGCTTCCAAATGGAGGAGGCTGTCCTGCAGGCAGAAGGCAACAAGAAGCTGGTCCTGGTCTTGAACAAGATTGGTGGGTGTTGGCAGGATTGAGTAAGGAAGGGCAGGGACTAGGCCTTTTTAAAAGACTAGCTCAGACTGGACCCTGGGACCCAGCAACTCAGTGGTATTCATAACAGTTGTTCAAGGTAGGAATTTTTATTCCAGTTTTTAAAGCTAGAAATCTGAGAAGTGAAGTCATTTGTCTAAAGATATACACATATGGAGTGTAGCGGAAGTTGGGAGTGGAATCCAAGCCTGTCTGCCTTTCAGTCCCCTGTTCTTATCATTTCGAGCCTTATCTGTGAATGGCCAACCCTGGAGGGTTTCTGTCTTCTCCACACTGGAACCCAAAGACTAGGGCAGGAGAGCACATGGGCTCAGGAGTCACTCAGGTCTGGGTCTCATCCCAGTTTCGCTGTTTTCTCTAGGATCTTGGACAAGTTATATCACCTGAGAGCTTCTATTTCTCTAGCTATGAATTGGGCTGTGATCGTCCCAATTTCACAGGGTTGTTGTGAGAGTTAATAATAAAATGCTTGGTATATGTGTGGTCAGTACTTGATAAATGGTAGCCATTCTAGTTCAAGTTATTCTTGACATTTGGTCCAAACTAGAATGATCCTGAGGGGGTTTGGGACATATAATCTTTGGGAGGCCTCTGGCACCCTGGGCACTCTGCCTTGGAAGGATGGCATCTGGGACCAAATAGCTAGTTTGCCTGTTCCCCCTGAGGGAACAGAGGTCCCTCAGGGAGGGCCAAGTGGTCCTCTAGACTAGACTGTTTTTTCTAACTCTAACCTGGGGACTAGATAGGGACTGGCAGGGCCAGGGAGATATCTGTTGGCGGGGGTGGGACTAGCCTTGGGTGTGGGTAGATGCATCTTTGGAGTGAGCCATCGAGGTGGTTTTCTCCTTACCGGTCCTGTCTGTTCCTATTTTCCTATTTTCCCCAGACCTGGTCCCGAAGGAGGTTATAGAGAAGTGGCTGGATTACCTTCAGAATGAGCTGCCAACTGTGGCTTTCAAGGCCAGCACCCAGCATCAGGTCAAAAACCTGGTAAGCAGGGGCCAGCGGCATCTAGACTTTCTCAGGGTAGTCTGGGGCCAGGGTTGGAGGATCACGACTTGAACTGGGGACTCTAGCTCTTTGGTAATTGAACTGGGCCTTCAACTTTGAGCTTTTTGCTTTACTAGATGACTTGATTAGTACTAGTTTCATTTCACTCTTTCCTATATTATTGTTCTTCAGGAAGCATTTTTTTCCAGATGTAGAGGTAATACATACTGTCTATGGAAAATTTGGAAAATATAGTTAACTATTTGATGATTTTTAAAAAGATATACCTTTATTTGTTTTTTCTCTTTAAAACACCACACTACTTTCTAATTATATAATTAACACAAATACTTTTTCATTGTAAAATATTAAAGTATACAGAAACATTGGTTGCTTCTAGGGAGAGAAACGGGGACATTTTTGCAGTTTTGTACCAAGTCTAAAATTTATTATTAAAAAATAGAAAAAATAAAAACAATTGTAGGTAAAATTTAAATACCCTTTCACCAGTACCCCTAATTTCAGTCTCCTTTATCCATGTATATCCAGAGGTAACTACCATTTTCAGTTTAGTGTGTATCCTTCCAGATGGTTTTTTTTGTATGTCTAGGCAGAGTAAATAGTGTTTGGGGATATCATACGTGTCATCATGCAGCTTGCTTTTTTATTCTTGAATATCTTTGTGTAGTGATCTACCTTTTTGATGCTTAAAATTAATTTCCAGTTTTTTTTTTAATTGTTAGAACCAGTACTTCAGCATGCACTCTCGCACATGTCTTCTTGGCCCATGGGCAAGTGTTTGTATCGGTTAGGTATTGAGAGGTGGAGTGGCTGAGTCATAGGCTTTATACATTTTATATTTTCCTAGACACTGACAAGTTGCATCCCCCTCAAAGTGGCGTTAACATTTATCTTCCCGCCAGTGGGGCAGATGAATGTGTGGGAGGGCCTTTTCCCCTCGATATCATTAAATGTTTTAATCTTTGCTAATCTGGAAGACACGTGATACCTAATTAAAAAATTTTGGGCCTTTTCGATGGCAAAAATGTGGTAAGCATCCTTTGCTAACAGCTTTCTCTAATTTGTATTCCACTTGAAGGATATATCTCATTAACCTATTTCTTGTTGATGGATATTTAGGTTAATTTCTATTTTGAAATGCTGTGGTGAGTAAGTAAGGAAAGAGGAAGAGATGGAAGGGCATTCTGGGCAGAGGAGGTGGCATCAGGAGTTAAGAGATGGAGGTTGGAATGGCCTTGTCCTGTGTGAGGAATCAAGAGAAGGTAGGCTGTGTGTAGGCCAGGCACTGTTTCTTCCCTTTGTAGGCAGGGAGGGCACTAAGGCCCAGAGAAGGGAAGCAGGATTTACTGGGTACACACTTGTGAGAGGCAGAGCTAGAACTCCAACCTGGCCTGTCTAGAGGTTAGGATGCCATTCTGCCCCAACTGAAGGAGGCAAGAAACGTATCTAGGCAGAGGCAGGGACAGAGGAGACTAGAGATGTAAAGATAGTGGAACAATAGGGCTTATGGGCCTCTGAGGAGCGCAGGGAAATGGCAGGTGTTAGGACCTGCGTGAGAAGTCGTGCACTTTGGGCTGGGGATCTCAATCACAGGCAGACCCTGAAAGTTTCTCTGAAAGTTGGAAATCTGGGCTCATATCACATCTCTCACCTGACGCCTCTTCTGTAATGCCCCTCATTTTCTAGAGTCGTTGCAGTGTGCCAGTGGAGCAGGCTTCTGAGTCACTGCTGAAAAGCAGAGCCTGCTTTGGAGCTGAAAACCTCATGAGGGTTCTGGGGAACTATTGCCGCCTTGGTGAAGTGCGCACCCATATCCGTGTAGGCGTTGTGGGTAATGACGCACCCATATCCGTGTAGGCGTTGTGGGTAACTTGGGGGCAGTCATGGGGCCCAGGCTCTTCCCTTGCACAGGGGCTTCATTGGGGGAAAGGATCCTGGGAATTTTCTGTTACCTTTTTAGTGGGGAAGAGAGGAGCAGTTAAGGAAGGGTTTTGTGACTTGTAATTTGTATTGGTGATTGTGGGGAAGACATACTCAGAATCACCACCATGTGTCGAGTGTTAGAACCGTGGGTCAAATGTACAGGGCTAGGCTTGGAGTTGGCTCCTTCTCATTCTACCAGAGCTGTGGGAGGGAGCAGTGAACATCTCCCTTTTACAGGTAAGAATGCTGAGGCCCAAAGAAGGGAAAGGGACTTGAGGGGCTCAGCCCTTTGTGAGGCAAAGCAGAGCTGAGGCTCAAACCTGGGCCTGTCTGGATCCCAGGGCACAGAGGGAAGGATGGTGGGATGGGAAGAGGGGAAATGGAGAGAGGCGGAGGTAGGCCATTACGGAGAGGAAGTAAAGCCAAGAGACAAAGACACTGAAGAGATAGATGGACGCTGAGAAAAAAGTATAGATAGACATACCTGAATAGACCCAAAACAAACTGGGGAGCCAGATGGCAGGCTTGGTGGGCAGTGGAAAGGGGAAACATTTAAATGACAGAAGCATGCAGAGAAACAGAGGTGTTTACAGAAAAATACCAAAGGGACATAGAGATAGATGTGCACAGAGACCTACAGAGATAGACACAAGAACGCTAGAGACACCCCATGGATGTGGAGAGGCAGACACGTATACTTAAAGAATGAGAGAGACAAAAACATACGGATAGAGAGACAGATTCAGAGAGATACATCTAGAAACAGACTGGAACAAAGATGGAGACACAGAGGAACACACACATAAGATCTGCACATAGATACAGATCCACAAACATATGCAGATCCACATTTGTGGAGACAAGTATAGATCCAGAGGATGCACATCTAGAGACAGACAGACCCTGGGGCAAAACACATGCAGACCAAGCCCTTCCCACACACTCGCCCCAACTCTGCTTCCTCCAAGCATATAGAGCCACAGAGAGACACACACGTGCCTAGATACACTAAGCCCTCAGACACAGCCATGCACGCAGAGTCACAGAGACAAATATACAGACATATCTATGACAAGACATAATATATGCATAGAGAGAGAGGAAAGGAGGGAGCGTGTTAGGTAGACATAGGGAGAGAGAAAAAGAGACACAGTGAAACACGTACATAGGGCCATACAGAAAGAGGGATCAGCTTACCAAGAGAAGGAATGTATATAGAAAGACTGAGCAGAGTTGACATAGAGGGAATTATAAAGAGAGGCAGAATTGGTGGGGTGGGGAGAAAAGGAGAAAGGGCAGTGGCCAGAATGGAGACAGACAAACCGGCAGAGAGACTGATCCTTAGATACAGAGATATACGGAGAAAGAAAGATGATAGAGAAAAAGACTGAATGGGAGAGAAAGACAAAAATGGAAAAAGCAGTAATATTTCGAATGAGAGCAACCAAGAGACCAAGAGACCAAGAGACATATGGAGGGAGAGGTGTGTAGAGACTTCCACATGGGCACATCTGTGAGAGGGCAGTAGATATGTAAATTCTAGGACACACAGAAGGAGAATGGTGAGAATGAGAGACCCAGGGACGGAGGTGCTCAAAGATGCCCAAATGGAAAAACACCATAGCCAGACAGCTGCTCAGAAAAGAGGACATCTGGAGATGAGCCCCTACCCCCTAGCGAATTACACACCAGGATAGATGGTTCTCTATTTCGTGGACACTTCCCATGTCCACCCTCTGTTGGATCATGTCACAGAGGCCTTGCACTGAGCACCTTTCCCAGGCTGGTTGTAGATGGGAGGTGAGTGTCACGTCTAGAGAGAGAGACTACCCAGTGTGCTCACAAATGGAGCGGAGGGGTAAAAAGGCCATGTAGGGGGTTGATCAGGGCCTGGGGTGGGAAGGCAAGAGGCTAGACTCTGATTTTGGGTTTCCTGTGGCCTGGTCATTGTCCCTGCCTGGACTTCCCACAAACAGCCTTGCCCAAATGTTCCCGAGGGCCCTTTATGCCCTGAACCATCTGTTAACTCCTTTGTAGGCCTTCCCAATGTTGGGAAGAGCAGCCTGATCAATAGCCTGAAGCGCAGCCGTGCATGCAGTGTGGGAGCCGTTCCTGGTGTCACTAAGTAAGCACCTGCCTGCTTCCCCACTTCCACTGACTCTACCATTCCCCTAATTCTCATGCCTTCAGCCCCTGCCCCTTTCCTTATCTTGGATGAACCTCTGATGCTTCCCTGGGCACAGGAGTCTCATTATTAGCCTACAGTTACTTGGCACACTCTAGATGTGGGCCAGGCACCCAGCTGGGTGCTTCCCTTATTGGCTCCTTGAAGTCTCCTAACAGCCATGCAAGATTGGGCTATGAATAAGCAGCTCTGCTTCCTAGGTGAAACACCCAAGTCTCACAGTCAGAAGCTGGTCCATAATCCTATAGCTCAGTCTCCAATGGCAGGGGCTAGAGTAGATAGAATCAATCCCAGGTCTGTACGGTCCCAGAGCCCCTGGCCCTACATCTCTCTATCTTCATCTCTATTCCATTCACCCCTCATCCCTTCTCCTAGCTGTGTGCCTGAGGCCAAGAGGATGCCAGACACACCCAGGCTCATCAGTGTCCTATGTCCTCTCTTATGTCCTCCTGTCTAGGTTCATGCAGGAGGTCTACCTGGATAAGTTCATCAGGCTGCTGGATGCCCCAGGAATTGTCCCAGGGCCCAACTCGGAGGTGGGCACCATCCTGCGCAACTGCGTCCGTGTGCAGAAGCTGGCAGACCCCATGACCCCAGTGGAGACCATCCTGCAACGCTGCAACCTGGAGGATGTGCGCAGGTTTCTTGGCTCGTGTCCTACCCAACTCCAAGGGTCCTTCATTCTTCTTCCCTATTTCTTTTCTTCCTCTCTTCACCAGGTATCCAACTATTATGGCATCTCAGAGTTCCAGACCACTGAGCACTTTCTGACTGCGGTGGCCCATCGCTTGGGGAAGAAGAAGAAGGGAGGCATATACAGTCAGGAGGAGGCAGCCAAAGCGGTCCTGGCTGACTGGGTGAGGTGAGGAGTGGTTAGGGGTAGGGGTGAGGCTCCACAAAGGACTCATCTGTTTTCATTGCAGTGGCAGGGCAGCCTGACTTCTGGGTCCCAGGGCAGGAGAAGGCCGAGGCATCAGGTCACATCTTGTGCAGGAATTTATGGCCAGTGATTATCCAGCAACTCAACATCTTGTTCAGAATCTGCTGGCTGGGTTTGCTTGTTGTTCCTCACTGTTTCTCACTTGGGAACTCATTCTCTCTTTGATTTGCTTTCTTAATGACATAACCACCAATTTCTTCCCAATGCAGTGGGAAGATCAGCTTCTACACACTACCACCCGCCACCCACACTCTGCCCACCCATCTCAGTGCTGAGATCGTTAAGGAGATGACTGAGGTCTTCGACATTGAGGATACCGAGCAGGCCAATGAAGACACCATGGAATGTAAGTGACGGCGAGTGGACTGGACTGCCTGGTACTTGGTCTTGCACTAGTGGAGCCACATAGACCTGACAACAAATCTCGTGTTTGATTGTCCCCTGCCTTTTCCCTACTCTGGCTTTGGTAGTGTACACAGTGAAGTGCTCAGAAAATGCGAGCTACCTTTCCCAATCTCTTGGGGCCTGGAGTGGACCAATACTTCTCAAAAACCCCTTCTTTCACATCGCCTCAGGTTTTGCCTCAGCCACTGCATGTCCATTCCTAGATTTTCATTCTCACCTCCATTGGTGGGTGAGGCAATGTCTTAATAACATTATTTGTAAAATGAGAACCATAGCACTCACCCATTATTTAATATGTAAAAACACTTAGAACAGTGCCTGGAATATATCTAGTACTTACTTGGTAAGTATTAGCTGTTGTTGAGCCACGTGGCTTTCAGAAACTCCTGAAAGAAGTTTGTTCTCTTCAAATACTACCATCTGCAGCCCTCCTTTCTTCTCTACCCCACCCAAGAAAAGGTACCTGGTGCTCTCTGGGCCTGTCTGTGGACACTGTGGGGTAGTGCAGAAAGCCCTGGCTGGACTGTCTCCTAGTTTCTCTGTTTCTCTTGAGGACCAGTACCTTTCCTTCCCTGGGCCTTTTGGTATCCTTGGATTATAAATGAGGACAAGAAGACTTGCCTGCTTTAGAGATTATTCTCCAGGTGGCTTCGAGCAAGTCAGCCCCCTTTATGAACTTTAATTTCCTCTTTTATCAAGTAGGCAGTTGGGAGGAATTCCCACTCCCGTTCTTATGATGATGCTTGACCTGGCTACATGTGAGGGCAAGAGGGACTCCATCACCGAGAATTCACTTGGGCAAAAAGATGGAGGTCTGGGAAATTGAGAAGTTTACTGGTGAGAGTTTCCTAGAGGAGTTGGCCCTTGAATAGTGTTGGATCTTGAAAAGTGATTAAGGATTAGAGGCCCAGGGAAGGGGAAGAGACAGTTTAGAAGCAGGTGTGAAGGTGATATGGGCATAGGGCAATGGGTGCATTTGTGGTGTGCGGTGGAGGCCAGCTTCAGGCAAGGGGCCATAACGAGAGGGAGAGAAGCCTGGTGCTGGAGGGGGCATCCCAGTGGTTGTCATGTACAGAACAGTGTTTCAGCTCAGTGCTTTTCAGGTAGTCCTCTGCTGTGACTCACAGCAGCACTATGTCATAGGGCTTGTGGCAGTCTCATTTTCCACATGAGAAACTTGAGGCTCCAAGATCAGCTCCCAGAGGGCGAGTGCCTTACTGCAAAACCCATGCCCTTGATCCTTTGTCATGTGGCCTCCTAGCGGGAATGAAAGTACCTTCCCTCCCAACTCCCCTGGGCAGCATCCATATATCCTTTCCACTGAGGCCTGACCCAGGGGGCTGGCAGCAGGGAGGAGCCCTGACAGTGGTGTTGGTTGTGTTGAAGGCTTGGCCACTGGAGAATCTGATGAGTTGTTGGGTGACATGGACCCGCTCGAAATGGATATCAAGTGGCTCCATTCTCCGATGGTGAAAATAGCAGATGCCATGGAAAATAAAACCACTGTGTATAAGGTACCTGTCTCCTTTCTTTATGGCAATCTTCTTCTTTATGGAAACCCAGGGCTCTGGGAAGTGGTCAGTCCCTTTCACCTGGCTCCCATGAAGTCTGCCTATAATGGTGGGGAGATACGGGTCATTCATTTGTTCCTGTGGGCTCCCTGATGGGGTACATCCTTTGCCAAGAAATGGCAGGTCCAAAGAGAAGGCATGCTCTCTCAAGCAACTTTCCCAGCCTGGCTCCAGCTCAGAGAACAGGTATGCCCATCTAGCTACCCAGCTGTTCAAGTTGCAAACCTGGGTATCCCTGATTCTTCCTTCTTTCCAGCTGGTATCTGGGATCCCATACACAGTTGGTCATCAAGTCTCATAGCTTCTTCCTCCTAAATTTCTTGAGAAGCTTCTCTTTCTCTAACATTCCTATAACCCTAGTCTAAGCTTCCAGTCCTCTCTTACCTGGGTACATGGTTTCTAATGGCCCTATCTGACCATATCATCTTCCTTATTCATGGCTTCCCGGCACCTATAGGATCAAATCAATCCACTCTGCTATGACTCCTGGAGGCTTTTCCTTCTACCAGTCTCCCCATCTCTGCCCTTCAGGACATCACACTTCAGCGGGTTTCAGACACAGATATCTTCACCGTGATGGGTAGACACATAGGCTGGGGGAGGTTGCAGCAGTTGGGAGAGCATGGATCTCAGGGCCCTAACATATATTACTTGTGGGTCAGGGAAGTCTTGGAGGCCTTGATTCTTGTGCCATCATCTCTTGAAGACTGAAGAATTCTCTGCACAAGGCGGGGCAGCAGCCTGTGGGCTGGGGCTCAGCCCGTGCTCATGCCGAGGCCCAGAAGGGTGAGAGCAGGGTGTTTGGGAAAATAATTATTAGTGTTGTGGGGTTGCTATAGTGGGGTGAAATTGTGGAAAGATCAATCCAGAGTCAGATCACAGAAGGCCTTGAGTTTGACTTTAAACCATGGGGAATAGGAAAACTCTGAAAATTGGTTATTTTTTTATGAGTCAAGGTTTTTTTTTTCTATTTTGCTTATTTAATATTTTTTTTCTTTTTATTTATTTTTTGAGTAGGTATTACGTGTACATGGTATAAAATTTAAAAGATACTAAAGGGTATATAGTGTAAAGTAATTCTCTTGCTTCTGTCTCTCAGCTGCCCTGTCCCCTCCTTTGAGGCAGTCACTATTAGCAGACTTGAGTCTGTCCCATCTTCAGAGCTATTCCATCTTTATACACATATACATACAAGCAGACACAGAGATCTATTTTAATTCAAATATTAGCATGCTATTCATATTCTATACTTTGCTTATTTCACTTACAGATTCATCTTGTAGATTGTTTCACTTAATTACTTAAAGAGCTGTCTTTTATTTTTGATGGCTACATAATATCTGGAAGAGTTTCTTAAGTAGGGAAGCCATGTGGTCAGGTTTGTATATTAGAACTATCACTCCGGTGGCTAGGATAAAAATCAGAATAGGAAGAAAGGGGCCAGGATGGAAGCAGGGAGTCCCGGAAGGAAACCCTCACCTGTGCTCTGTAAGAGACAATGAGGTCTGCACTGGGGCAGTGGCAGGAATCATGCCATTCCCATTCTCACTTAGTTTCAAAAGTTCCCCCTGGTGCTTACAGGAAAATCGATAGAAGGTAGTGTGTTTAAGGCCATCCTCTGATAACCTTTCTCACTGAGCCCTTAAGCCCTTGAGCATACCATTATTTCTCAGAGACCTATAGTAGTTCCCTACTCTGTACTGTAAGTTCCAGACTCAGGTCTTGGGTCCTGAGCAGGGCCACTTCATTGCACAACTCCTGGAGATACCGTTTAGGTGTGCTGTATTGTGGATGGCGCCCCCACACATAACCTGAGAGTTGCACAGTGTGGTAGCCTTGTCTTTTCTCCACTGTAGTGTAGTAGGTAGTCATATATAAGTAAGCCTGATTGCTTGGGTTCTAATTTATTCCTTTGCTTAACTAGCTTTTTGACCTTAGGTGCCTTGTCATAGTATTGCTGCAAGGATTAAATGAGTTAATATGTGTGTGTATATGCACATGTGTACTATACATATACATATACATATATATATGTATATACATATATATATATATATATATATATATATGTATATACATATATATACACACACACACACATACGTATATGTGCTTAGAATGATACTTGGCACATAGTGAGCTGTCAGTATTAGCATGTACCTTCTACTCCAGCCAAACAGACACCCTTTTGGGTGCCCAGGTATGCTCTGTGCTTTTCTAGTGTTCAGTCAGGAGTGACCCTCCTATCTGTAGAAGTATGTTGATCACCACCATCCCCTCAACCTCTGTCACTTATGCTATGTCTCTCTGGTGGTCACTTACCATACTCTGACTTATAGTATGGTTGGTCGTGTCCTTTTTAGCCTGGTTGCTTCCCACACAGAGCTAGGCACAAAGTAGGTATCAGTAGGTATTTGTAAAATTGACCAAGACCTTGTAGGGTCACCTGAGAGCAAAGAATCATTGTAATCCCAATTGTCACTGATCAGGTAACTCTTTTTCATTTTCTTCTTGTGAAAGCCATGCAAGCTACCCATTGTCTACCCTCATTTGACAGCTGAGCAGACTTCAGCCTAGAGGTTAACTAAGCACCTGCTAGTCTATGGTGGAGCCAGACTTGGAGCTCAGTTCTGCATGGCTCCAGGCTCACTGTTCTTACCCAAACTGGTCCCTGCCTCCTCTGCAGAAGTCTTTGGAGGTACTCTGGAGGCCCATACCTCACTGCTGTCCTCTCTCTCATCAGATTGGAGAGCTCACTGGGTATTGCACCATTCCGAATCGTCATCAGATGGGGTGGGCTAAGCGCAATGTGGACTGCTACCCCAGGAATGTCTGCCCAGTGGACCGCCGCCCAATGCTGCAGAGGATCATGGAGACAGACCCCCTGCAGCAGGGCCAGGCTCTGGCATCCGCCTTGAAGAATAAGAAGAAGATACAGAAGCGTACAGGTGGGGAGCACCTAAACATCCCCCTGTGGTCCAAAAAGGGCCCACCTAGAGTCTTGATTAGGGGCTCCTGAGTGAGGACTTCCGTGTATCCAGCCCAAGGCCAGGGTTAGGGGACAGGGAGGGGTTAGGACAGGGGTCCCCAACCCCTGGGCCACAGACCAGTACCAGTCCATGGCCTGTTAGGGACCAGGCTGCACAGCAGGAGGTGAGTGGTGGGTGAGTGAGCAAAGCTTCATCTGTGTTTTCAGCTACTCTCCAGCACTAGCATCACCACCTCAACTCCATTTCAGGTCATCAGGCATTAGATTCTCATAGGAGCACTGGTCCCTGGTGCCAAAAAGGTTGGGGACTGCTGGAGGTTCAACTAGAGGCACAGTGGTTTTCAAAGTTGAGCTTATATTGGAGCCACCTGGTAGGCTTGTTAAAACATAGATTTCTAGGACCCATCCCCAGAGATTCTAATTGAGTAGGTTGGTCCTGGTGACTGAGAATTTGTGATTCTAACTGCTTCCCACTTGATGCTGATATTACTCCCCTCGGGACCACACTTGGAGAACCACTAGCCTAGTCTGTGTATCAAATAGCCACCATTTATTTATCAGCTGCTTTCTATGTGTTGGAAGCTTACAAGCTATATATAATGTTTACTTTGTCAGTAGGCAATATACTCAAAATCCAAGAGGTACAAAAGAATGTATAGTAGAATTTCTCTCTTCTTCCAATCCCCCAGTCCAGTCATCCAGGCCTCCCCCCAGAGGTGACCAATTAATTTTTTATATCTCATTTCTGAGATAGATACACAAGCAAACATCTATATATTGTTTTCTTCTTCTATATAAATACTGGTCTACTGAACATACAATTTTGCCATATCATTTTTCCATTCAATATCTATTTAGAGATATTTCCATGTCAATTCACAAAAGAACTTCCTCCTTCATTTTAATGGTAGTGTGTTGTATGGCCAGCCCATTTAGGTCTTCATGCTATATTAATGTTTACTAACCTATTGCAAAAAGTCTTGTCCTCATTTGGTACGTGAGGAAAGTGAGGCCGAGTAATTAAGTGACACACTCAAGGTAAGACAACTAGTATTTGATGGAGCCAAAATTAAACCTAGGATTGATTGACCACCCATGAGCTCTGTACTTTGAACTAGGCTGTGTTTATAACCATTCACTCTTGGTCTGATTCCACACTGAGGCCTGGGAATCCACAGATGAATTGCCCTGGAACTCCTGGTCTTATTGGGGAGGAAATGAAAAAATAGACATTGGCAACACAGAGTGATCACTAGGAAGGCATTGAAAGCACACTGAGGGAACCTAAGCCAACCTGGAGATGGTAGTGGGGTAGGGATGATCAGAGAAGTCTTCTTGGAGGAGTTGATGTCTGAGGGGAATCCTGAGGAACAATAGGGTATGGCTGGAGGGTGGGAGGTGAGCATTCAGATTCAGTCTCTGCTGCCATGCTGTCCTTTTGCTGCGAGAGCTTTGAGAGTAATGGCAGAGTGCTAATAAGTTCAACACAGTAAGAGAAAATTGATGTTTTGATACTAGGAAGGGATAAAAATGCTTGGAGCTCAGTGAGTCTGACATTCTGAGATAGGAGCCTGTGGTGGGGTGATCATTTCACAAGTCGACAAATGTGTCTGCCAGTGAGGTTGAGCAGTGACTGCCAGCAGTCTACCAGTTGTTTTGTTTAGCGTTGGCGGGGAGGGCAGTAAGTGAACCAGTTTGGGAATTTGGTGCAGACCAAGGTAGATGTAGGCCAGCTTCTGCAGGCCTCCTGTTGGCAAGTTAGCCACACAAGTGACTGCCTGTATTTCTCCATCTGCAGATAAACTTGCCAGTAAGCTGTCTGATTCCATGATGTCTGTCCTCGACCTCTCTGGCAACGCTGATGACAGTGCTAGTGACTGATTGACTGATCTCCCCCCCTCCCCCCTCAAGGAACAGTTCCAAAGGAATGGGGGAACACAGATGAAATGAGATGGTTTGCTTCTTCCCGAAGTACCTGCATATTAAAAGAATCCCTCCATCATACCCCCCCCCCCCCCGCCACCATTCCCCGCATTCTCCAAAGAGTCCCAAGCGACTGGAACTGCCAACCCAATACCCTTTATTTAACTTCTACTATTTTACAAGAGAAATAAATTATCAGCAAATCCCTGATGCTAATAATTTATCCCTTCCCTTGTAGGTTGGGCGGGTCAGGGGACTGACCCCTTACAAAACTGTCTTGGACCACTAAACTTGCAACTAGAGGTTAGACTGCTGGTAGACCTGGGGGTTCCTGGGAGGGTGATGATTTCTTTTCCAGTCTACAACAGATCTCAGCAGCAAGACATTCTTGCATTGGGCTGCAGGCCATACATCTTCTTCCCACCCAAGTCCACAAATCCTCACCTGGGTGGCATTGGGAGTAGGGGGAATAGTGGTGAGCCTTCTATGTCTCTGGGCGGGTCTGGGGATAGAATAGAGGAAAAAAGAGAACACACAAATCTGCCTGTTTCCAAAGTATGGTAAGTATACTACCTGTTCACATTAAGGGAAAACAAAGCACTTGTTGGTAGGGTGGTTAGATGTGTTAGGGCTAAGCCCCACCTTGGGGCATTTCTGGGCAAAGTGAGTTGGAGGAATCCCTTGAACCAAAGCACTCAGGTTGGGCCGCATCCTTGTATGAACACATCCAGAACCAGCATTTGAATTCCATTATTCAAAAGGGTTCTGGTATCATCTGTTCGCAGGCTACATCCTCAGGAGAGCTGCTATAGCAGTGTACCATCCAACTCTTTCTGGTGTCTAGAAGTCATACCCCATTAAAATATAATTAGCCACTTCCTCTGGGGGAGCCTACCCCATCAGACAAGCACAGACATACTCAAGCAGTGTCAGGCCCTCAGGGATGGGTGGATGATGGCAAGCAGAAACAGAATCTTATGTTATCGGGGCTTGTTTGGCTTAAGCACATGACCTCACTTCCCAGCAATCTACCTGAGGCTGGACACATTTGAAGAGTGGGCATTAGATTGCTTTGGTCTTTGCCTCCCCGCAACCTGAACTTCAACCATCCTTGGACCCAGGATTGCAATTTAGCCTTGCCTCTCATGCTGTCACCGCCAAATTTACCTATTCAAATCCTGAGATTGGAACCATGGGGAAGACTGGTGAGCCCTGGGCTACAGGCCGATTGGCAGGGAAATGCAGACCACTCCTGCATTCTTGGGCAGCCAAGGAAGAGAAACATATTACTTGGGCATAAACTACCAAACCCCGGAAATTTGTTACCCCATCAACCCTCAATATAGTTCTGCCAGTAAGGGATTAGTCTCCCCACATATGAAAGATAAGTTCAGATAGGACATACCCAAGATGACATATTAAGTGGTCCCAGGAATGGAACCCAGGGGTGATTAAAACATGCAGGCCCTTTCCTCTGCATTGTACTGTCCCTTTAACATTGATCAAGCACCTACTGTGTGCCAGCTTCTCATCAGCTCTTTAAATAAGTTCTCTCTTTTTTTGGTTTTAAAAGATAGGGTCCTGCTAAAATTTCACTCTGAGTCTTCTTGAATGAAGTCCAGCTTACTTCAGACTATCTTGTTATCAAACTCTCCTGGTAGATAATAGTATTATAATGAAAAATTGGGATGCCAGGACAACTAAGGCCATTTTACAATCATATGGCATTTCATGATTTAACATTTAAAATCTTTTCTAGTACTCCTGAGAGATACTGGTTACTAAGTACCAGAAATAAGAGGGATCTTGATGATTAAGAAATAGCATGGGAACATAAACTGGCCCAAATCAAACAGAGAAACTAAAGTAGTCATGTCAGGGTAAGAATATGGGGCTCCTGATTCTCTACAGGATGTCACAGATTTTTTAAAAAGCTGTTTCTTGAGTCTTTTACCTTTTTAAAAAAATTAAGGTATAATTTACGTATAATGAATTGCCAGTTATAAAAGTAGTCATGGGGATGTAAAGTATGGCATAAGGAGCATAGTCAAAAGTATTGTAATAACTATGTATGGTGTCAGGTGGGTACTAGATTTATCAGAGTGATCACTTGATTAGGTATATAAATGTTTAATCAGTATATTGCATACCTGAAACTAATATTGTATGTCAACTATAATAGAAAAAGAAAAAAATTTTAAATGTTTACCCTTTACACTATAAATTCTGTGAGTTTGGACAAATGTACACAGTAGTGAACTAGCATCACAAGATATGCAATAGTTACATCACCCCCAAAACTTTCAGGCCCCTTTGTAGTTAACCCTCACCCCCACCCTCAGATCCAGGGAACCACTGATCTGTTTTCTGTCTCTATAATTTTGCCTTAGCATGAATGTCATGTAAAAAGAGTCATACAGTATATAGGCTTATTTTATGCCTATAGATTTTTAAATTTCTATTTAAAAATTTTACATAGAATAAAATTTCCTCTGCTGTACAGTTCTATAAGCTTTCACAAGTGCATACAATTGTATAACCAACACAATCAAGGTATAGAAGTTTCATTAACCCCTGACCTCCACCGCCGAATTCATTCCTGCTACTTTATAGTAAAAACCACCCTAACCCCTAATTCCTGGCAACCCCAATTTGTTCATTGTCTTTATAGTTTTGTCTTTCGGAGAATGTCATATAAGTGGAATCATACAGTATGTAGCCTTCTGACATTGGCTGTTTTCACTAAGCATAATACATTTGAGATTCATCTACATTTTAGAGTTTATCAATAGTTAACTTATTTCTGAGTTGTACTCCATTGTATGAATGTACCACTGTTTATCTATTCCCCAGATGAAGGCACATTGGGTTATTTATTTCCTCTTTGGGACAATTAAAAATAAAGCTGTTATAAACATTAGCATGCAATTTTTTGGTGTGTTTTCTCTAGAATAAATTCCTAGAGTTGGATTGCTGTGATACATGGTAAGTATGTGTTATATTTTTATTTTTCAATTAGAGTTGACATTCAATATTATACTAGTTTCCCGTGTACAGCATAGTGATTAGACATTTGTATAACTTATGAAATGATCCCGTAATTAGTCTAGTGCCTACCTGGCACCATACATAGTTATTACAATATTACCGACTATATTTCCTATGCTGTCCTTTACATCCCCTGTTCATTGCAGCATTATTTGCAAAATACGGAAGCAACCTAAATGTCTGTCAGTAAATATATGTTTAACATTCTCAGAAACTGGTAAACTATTTCTCAAAGTAACTCTACCATTTAGCGTTTCCATTGTTGCGTGAAAATTTCGGCTGTTCCACATCCTTTCCAGCACTTAGCATTGTCAGTTTTTTGACATTAGCTACTCTGGTAGGATGTAGTGGTATCTCACTGTGTTTTTAAAAAATTATTAAGATACCTGTTTAATAAAATAGCATTTTGCCTGCCTACAATTGTTAGTATAACCCAGGACCCCTATTTTGGAGGCGAATGAAAAGCTCTTCTTTGTGGTTTTGATTTGCATTTCCCTATTGACTAATGATTTGAGCATATTTTCATGTACTTATTTGCCATCCCTCATTCATGTACTTGGAGCCACCCCTCTTATGTTTCCTTTTATAGTTTTAGGTTTTACATTTAGTTTTATGACTCATTTTGAGTTAATTTTTGTACATAGCACAAGATATCAATCCATGTCCATTTTTTTACAAAATTGTTTATAGTTAAAACAATTCTGTTGTATAAATATAAAATTATGTTCATTTTCATTTTAGTATATGTTTATATTATACATTTCACATCTTAATATCTATATCGTTATATTTATTTTGATCATATTTTAGCCTTATGTTGTCAAATAATTCTCTAAACTTATGTTTTCCAATTACAGTTGACATTCAATATTATGTTATATTAGTTTCAGCTGTAGAGCATAATGGATAGACATTTCTGTAATTGTGAAGTGAATCCCCTCCTCCCAGATTAGTCTTGTAATCTGGTACTATACATAGCTTTTATAAAATTATTCATGTTTATTTATTATTTTTTTATTTTAGTTTTTTCAATGATGTTTTAAAATTTTTAACTTTTTATAGTAACATTGGTTAAAGAAATCCAATAAGTTTCAGCTATACACTTAAAAAGTGAGGCGTATATATGTTTACACTGTGTGTTCACCTCCCATAGTTAGATTTCTTACTGTCACCACATATTTGACCCGGTTTACCCCACCTACCTCTCCCCCTCCCCCCACCCCCTACACTCTGGTAACCACTAGTCTCTGTTTGTCCTGTTCATTTGTTGCTTTTAGGTTTATATCCCACATATAAGTTATATCATGTGATTTTCAACTTTTTCTGTCTGACTTATTTTACTTAGCTTAATTATCTCAAGGTCCATCCATGTTGTCGCAAATGGCAGTATTTCATCTCTTCTTATGGCTCAGTAATATTCCACTGTATATATGTATCACCGCTTCTTTATCCAGTCATCTATCGTAGGACACTTAAGTTGTTTCTATGTCCTGGCCACCGTGAATAATGCTGCTATGAACATCAGTGTGCAGATATCTTTTATAGATATGGGTTTTCAAGTCTTGTGGTAAATACCCAATAGAAGGATCAATTCTTAGTTTTTTGAGGAACCTCCATACTATTTTCCATAGTGGCTGCAACAATTTGCAGTTCCACCAGCAGTGTATGAAGGTTCCTTTTTCTCCACATCCTCTCCAGCATTTGTTATTACTTGTCCTATTGATTATAGCTATTCTAAGAGGTGTGAGATGGTATCTCATTGTGCTTTTGATTTGCATTTCCCTAATAGCTAGCGATGTTGAGAATCTTTTCGAATATTTGTTGGCCATTTGTATGTCCTCTAGGAAGAAATGTCTGTTCAGGTCCTCTGCCCATTTTTTGATTGGATCTTTTTTTTTTTTTTTG
>NW_011889299.1:485048-488048 GCF_000151845.1 Pteropus vampyrus | reverse complement strand
GTGTGTCTGTTTTTCTACCAATACCATGCCATTTTGATTATTGTCGCTTTGTAGTATAGTTTGAAGTCGGGCAGAGTGATGTCTCCAGCCTCGTTCTTTTTTCTCAGGATGGCTTTGGCAATTCAGGGCTTTTGTGCTTCCATACAAATCTGTTGAGTTATTGTTCTATTTCTTTAAAAAATGCCAAGGGGATTTCGATGGGGATTGTATTAAATGTCTGTAATGCTTTAGATAATGTGGTTATTTAACTATGTTGATTCTTCCAATCCGAGAACATGGAATATCTTTCCATTTCTTTGTATCTTCTTCGATTTCTTTTAATAGGGTCTTATGGTTTTCATTATATAGGTCCTTCACATGTTTCGTTAGATTTATTCCTAGGTATTTTATTCTTTTTGTTGCAATTGTAAAAGGAATTATTTTTTCCACTTCTTTTTCTGACACTTCATTGTTACAGTATAGGAACACTATGGATTTTTGAAAGTTGATTTTGCATCTAGAAACTTTTACTGTATTTGCTTATTGTTTCTAGTAGTGTTCTTGTGGAGTCTTTAGGATTTTCTATATAGAAAATCATGTCATCCACAAATAGTGGCAGTTTGACTTCTTCATTCCTTATTTGGTTGCCTTTGATATCTTTCTCTTTTCTGATTGCACTCACTAGGACCTCCAATGTTATATTGAATAACAGTGGCGATAGTGGACAGCCTTGTCTTGTTCCTGATCTTAGAGGGAAGGTTTTCAGTTTTTCATCATTAAGTATAATGTTGACTGAGGGGTTGTCATGGATGGCCTTTATTATGTTAAGGTACTTTCCTTCTATACTGATTTTTATAAGTGTTTTGATCCTAAATGGATGCTGTATCTTGTCGAAGGCTTTTTCCACATCTATTGATATGATCATATGATTCTTATTTTTTAATTTGTTTATGTGGTGAATCACATTAATCGATTTGCGTATGTTGAAACATCCCTGTGTCCCTGGGATGAAGCCCACTTGATCATGGTGTATAATCTTTGTAATATGTTGCTTTATTTGGTTCGCTAGTATCTTATTTAGGATTTTTGCATCTGTGTTCATGAGAGGTATCGGTCTGTAGTTTTCTTTTTCTGTTTTATCTTTACTAAGTTTTGGTATCAGAGTCATATTGGCCTCATAAAATGAGTTGGGAAGTATTATCTCCGCTTCAATTTTTGAGAAGAGTTTGAGGAGAATAGGTATTAAATCTTCTTTGAATGTTTGGTATTCAAACATTGAATTCACTGGTAAAGGCGTCTGGTCCTGGACTTTTACTTTTTGGTAGGTTCTCGATAATTGTTTTAATTTCCATACTACTAATCGGTCTATTTAGATTTTCCAGTTCTTCTTGATTCAGTCTAGGAAGATTGTAATTTTCTAAGTACTGGTCCATTTCTTCTAGGTTATTAAATTTGTTGTTACATACTTTTTAATAGTATTCTTATCCTTTGTATTTCTGCTATGTCAGTTGTAATTTCCCCTCTTTCATCCCTGATTTTTTTTATTTGTGTCCTTTCTCTTTTTTCTTTAGTGAGTCTAGCCAGGGATTTGTCAATTTTATTAACCTTTTCAGAGAACCAGTCTTTGCTGTGTTTATTTTTTCTGTTTATTTTTTTTTCCAATTTCATTTATTTCTGCTCTAATTTTGATGATTCCTTTTGCTGACTTTAGGCTTCATTTGTTCTTCCTTTTTTAGTTTTTAATTTTTTTTTTTTTAGGCGAAGTAACCTCACAGATTGAAAGGACCTTGTCAGCTTATGATCCCTTGTTTTTTACGCCTATAGCACCTGGTCTTCCTAGGTGGTCTCCCATCCAAGTACTAACCAGGCCCGACCGTTTTTAGATTCCGAGATCAGATGGGATCGGGCTTGTTCAAGGTAGTTTTCTAGTTTTTTTAAAATGAAGCATTTGGTTGTTTACTTGGGCTTATTCTTGTTTTTGGAGATAGGCCTGTAATGATATGAACTTTCTTCTTATGACCACTTTTGCCATGTCCCAAAAGTTTTGGTGTGTCATATTATCATTATTTGTTTCTATGTATATCTTGATCTCTCTTTTTATTTCTTCTCTGACCCAGTTATTCTTCAGTAGCATGTTGTTTAATCTCCATGTACTTGTGGATCTTTCTGCTTTCTCTTTACAGTTGATCTCTAGTTTCAAAGCATGAGCAGAGAATATGGTTGGTATGATTTCAACCCTCTTATATTTGTAGAGGCTATCTTTGTGTCCCAGTATGTAGTATATCCTTGAGAATGTTCCATGTGCACTAGAGAAGAACGTATAAGCAGCAGTTTGGGATGAAAGGCTCTGTAAATGTCAAGTATGTCCAGTTGGTCTAATGTGTCATTTAAGGTTGTTATTTCTTTACTGATTTTCTATTTGGATGATCTGTCCATATGTGACAGTGGAGTATTTAGGTCCCCTACTCTGATAGTGTTTTGGTCTGTTTCTCCCTTTAGTTCTGTTTGTAATTTATAAATTTCAGGGCTCCCTGATTGGAAGCCTACATATTTATTGTTATGTCTTCTTGGTGCATGATTCTCTTTATCATTATGAAGTGTCTCTCTGTATCTTTCTTTACCTTTTTTAGTTTGAAGTCTGTTTCATCTGATATTATCATCTCTACTCCTGCTTTTCTCTGAATGCCATTTGCTTGAAATATCATTTTCCACCCTTTCACTTTGAGCCTATATTTGTCTTTGGAGCTGAGATGTGTCTCCTGGAGGCAGCATATGGTTGGATTTTGTTTTTTGATCCAATCTACAACTCCATACTTTTTTATTGGTGAGTTCAGTCCATTTACATTTAGGGCAATTATTGAAATATGAGGTCTTCTTATAGCCATTTTATCTTTTGCTTTTTGTTAGCTCGATATTTCCATTGTTTCCTTGTCCTTGTGTTTCTGTTTTCTTTATTTTGGTTGGCTTTTTTGGGTTTTCCCTCTAGTCCTTCTTGTTTTATGTTATATACTTCAGTTCTGA